>NW_007252969.1:93188-99249 GCF_000164805.1 Carlito syrichta | reverse complement strand
ATAAATTCTAACATGATAATACTATCTTGAGTTCCCATTTTCAAAATATTTGATCCGAATAGATGCTGGCTGATACTTAAACATAAAAAAAGATAGAAAAATTGTTGCTTTAAAATAAGAAATATATGGGTGTGAGTCATAGAGAAATGAGTAAATCAGACTCAAGAGAGCCAGTGTGGTGCTGAAAATGAAGATATTCATAGCAGGGTGAATCAATGTTCTAGTATGTGTTCAAGTTAAGAAATTAAGTTCTCAAATGAAAAGATAAAACAAGAGTCAGAAATCATACAAGTAGTTGATAGGCAAGTACACAAACATAAAAAACCTTAAAAAAAAGTAATCAAAACCAAAACATCATGTGGACAGTCAATGTCAAGGTATGTATTCATATATTTATGCATATACAGTCTTCCACATTTCAACCAATAAATTAATATACATTTAAATTTAATTCTAAATAAGGCAAGCTTCAGTAAATAGAATGAACTTTACTATACTTAAAACAGTCTGTGAGGGCATACCCAAAGTGAAGGAATATTAAATTATTTTGAAAATCTGAACTCAATAGAAGTTATGGTTCCTATTGGCAAGAATCAAGACAGAACTGATTGTAAAAGCAATAAAAAAGAATATTAGTAAGTCTTTAACTTGGAAGAAGAATTAAAAAATGGCAAATAATGTCTATGAGCAAAGTGATGTTGGCAAAATATACACTCATTTTTTCCTTAGGCTATCTTTGGTATCTTAAACTCTAAGAAAAACTTTTAAAGTGAGACCCATATAATGTGCTTTTATTAAGGTAAATATATAAACTATTATGTCCTGGAAAAACTTTAGTGATTTTCCCAGATCTTACATGATCTTGGAGTCCTTATTTTAACATCTTGAATAGATTTTAATAATTCTGTATTTAATTTAGAGAGTCAAAATCACTCCAATGATTTGAAAACATTGATTTAAGTTTTATGCAATCCTAAAGCACACCACACTTACACACACACACACACACACACTCACACACTCACACACACACACACCAAGTAATAAATGCAGTGTCCAAAAAGATGAGTTGAATTTTCACCTATAGTCAATTTTTAAATGTCTGTCTCTATTCCTCGTGTTTCTTGTGAGTTCTATTTCTATTTATTCAGTGGTCTACAAGAGCTTAAATATTTCAAAAATCAATTCTTGCTTCATTTTATGCAAGACTAAATTCATTATGCCCTTCATTCTAAATTAGCTACAATATCCATTTTCCATAAGGAAGTGAATGGCACTATAAAACCAGAAAGCTAAGAGTCTTGTTATCTATATTGTGTCTAATACCTTATTGAATTTATTCAATTTATTAATTTTGATTCTTAAGTATTCTTCTATCTGTTTCTTCCACTCTTGTCATTATCTTAGTGGTTCAGCTATTACCAGCTTTCACCTACACTATTGTAAAGCTCTATTGTAAAACACACAATCAATATGTGCACATTTTGTGTACATATATGTACATCGTGTGTGTGTGTGTGTGTGCGCGCGTGTGCGTGTGTGTGTGATTTGACCCCACCCAACACTCCTTTTTCATCTTACACCCGGATTTCCTTCTCCCTCCAATCCTCTTACAAAAGCTTCTTTTCAGGTCTTATACACATCATGCTTGGTCATGATACAGGTTTAGAAATGTTCTCTCTGCGGAGTACTATATCTTTCCCTGCTTATCTCTTTACCTCTTTTTCATTTTTTAGATCTTAGATTAGGTGTGACTTCCTCTAAGAAACCTTTGATAATTTCCCAACATTAACTAATCTCACTTTTTATAAATTATAATATCCATCCTCCTTTTCTCTTCATTGTATCATATGACACAAGTGCAATATCATAACTGTTTAAAATTTTGTATTAATGTTTAAATTCACTATTGTACAGTAGAGGCCAAAAAATAAAATGAAAAATGTATTTGACAATAATTTTTTTCTAGTTTTGATTAATGTATATTAGACTTTCTACTTAGCAACCAGAAGCTTGCAAATGAATGTATAATACTTTTGTTAATAGGTAGTAGAGAAAAGCATCACTGGAAGCCACAATCTGGCCTAGTACTATCAGGTCATCCTTGATACTGCAAGGAGTTGGCACCCAGGAACTCAAAGTCTTGGTGTTCTTTTGGTGAAGAGAAACAATTTTACAGAACATCACCATCAGATAAGGCCACTCTGACCAAGACAATAGCAAAACTGCTGGCAATATGTGTGAAACCTGACAAAAATAAGAACTTTTTCTAAGCATAAAACGATCGCATGACCGTTTGCTCTGGTTAAATTCAGTGACTTTACTACTTTTTAATTTCAGAGTTAGTCTCACTCTAGTCTTCTTTTCTGCTAGAGGGCACTTATGAATACTCCCAAACTAGGTTTACTTTTGCTTCCCAACAACATGTGAATAAAGCAAAGCCTGCTTTCTTCACCATTTCCTAATCACCTAACACAAATTTGACTTTTCTAACATCCTCTCTCTAATAAGCCTCATCGTTTCCTATGGTGTGTTCCTTATAGTCTTTGGAGAGTATTGGCAGAGCCACTTTAAGGACCTAAATGAACTTCAAAAACAGTATAGTTCCTCTGGTGTTTTAAGCATGCTGCAGACATATATGTCCAAATTTGACTGATACAAACTAATTAACAAGATAATACAAGCTAGTTTCATAGTGTACTGACTGTATGCTAGCCACTTACATACTTTACCTTATTCAATTACTTAAATAACCTTATATAGAAGATATTGTTATTATCCTTATTTTATTTTATTTTTTTTTATTTTTTTTTAAAGGGGAGACAAAAAGGAACAGAGATGGGCAGAAGAAGAAGGGGGAATGCCGGAGACCAGCTCCAGCCGGGTTCAGGGAACCCCGAAAGTGGAGACAGCATCGGCGATTGGGGGGAAGAAGAAAGAGAGAAAGAGAGTGAAAGAAAGAGACTGGACTCCAGTCTAGTGCAGAAGCCCTATCCTTATTTTATATAAAAGAAAATAGAGGGTTTTCTATAAAACCTGAAATTTCTGATATGTCTAGAAATTATGTATTGATAATCAGAACCTTGAAACAGTCCAAGCTCCTGTACCATATTATACCCATAGTTAAATCATATTTATAATTTTTCCTTTTATTTATTTTTTTCCAATAGCTTTAGAAGGTAAAAACAGTTTTTGGTTATATGGATACACTGCATAGTGGTGAAGATGTCTGGGCTTTAGGTGTACTCACCATTCCACATGTGCACATTATACTCGATAGGTGATTTTTTATCTTTTCTCCCTTCCCAGTCTTCAGTGTCCATTATACTATTCTAAGTGCCTTTGCAGATCCTTAGCTTAGCACCCACTTATAAGTGAAAATATATGGTATTTGGTTTTCTGATTAGTTTACTTAGGATGATGGTCTCCAATTCCATGCAAGTTGTTGCAAAATACTTTATTTCATTCTTTTTTCGTGGCTGAATAATAGTCCATGGTGTACACATACACACACAAGGGTGGACTCCCTAAAAACCAAAATTATCTTTTCGGTGGGTGAACTCTTTGTAATACAGGCTTCTGCCACTAGGTAGGTGTTCTATGACCTCATAGGAATCAGTGTACCAGCTAGTGTTGTTGTGAGGGAGGATTTGTGGAAAAATGACCTGACTTGTGGCAAACAGTTGACTGTTTTTTTCACCATGACAATGCATCTGCCCATACCACATTGATTTAACTGAGTGTCCAGTGGTCTTTGAATGCATGACTCCCATGTACTACCTTCCCTATTCATCGAATCTTGCCACCAGCAACTTTTGCTTGTTTGTTTGTTTCCCTGGATGAAATAAATTCTCAAAGGGGTAAGTTTTGCCAGTGTGGAAGAGGCGAAACAAAAAACAGCAGAAGCACTAAAAGGCATCAAAATTGATGAGTTCAAAAACTAATTTTGAGCAGTGGAAAAAGCATCTAGATAGATATATTGCATCAAAAGGAAAGCACTTTCACTGTGACTGAAGTTTAAATATGTAAGAATAAATATACTTTTTTTATAAATACATTTTTCGATTATGAATTGTGTGTGCCAGGTCTTATTTTGTATGACAACTTCAAGAGGAAAGAAATGTCCTTGTCGTTGAAGATAATGGGACAAAGGTATACAGAGAGGAATGTGAATAAGCGGGCATTTTTAAGTTATCCCTAATCAGTTACTGTCAAATTATTCCTTTTTTCCCCTCCAATCATACTTCTGCCTGATAGTCCATGAAGACATACGGATTTTTTTGGTTTTGGGGGGTCTTCATTTCTGAAGACTCCCATGTCACATCAAACATTAAATTTGTGTGCTTTTCTCTTGTTACTCTGTCTTTCATTATAGGGGAACAACCAATGATCCTTGTACAAGTGACAAAAAGATACTACTTTTTCTCCCCACATGTATATGTGGATAATATTCTGATAGTGTAAGTAGCAATACACATTAATATGGCAGTGAGTGCAATAAAAGTCAGTGAAGATTTGTGGATGGTGATAATGATGACTGTGATGTAGACAAGAACAGGACTTGACAGCTGTTATATTAACTTTTAATTAGGTTTATTAAGATCTACTTTGAAAAGATTGACTTCTCAGAGAGTTGTTTAGATTGAGAACATTAAGCAGATGATAAACTCCTCGAGGATAAGAACCACATCTTAAGAATGTTTATATCAGTGGAACTGAGATCTGGTAATTATTTGTTGAATGTAGAAGTAAATGCAACTTTTGTAAGTACGAGTTTCAACCAGTCTTAAAATGTTCTCTAAAAATGGTGACTATTTTGGTTGTTAAATATTTTATATAGCATTTGATATATAAAAACAATAAAGCATATTATAACAATTGTCTAGTGAGTCTCACAAATAGAGAGAAGCTTGATAACTTGGAGAAGTACTGAAAAGATGGTCATCTATAAAAAGAATAAATGGATTAAACAAGATATTTAAAAGATAAAGATCCTTATATTGCATTTTAAAAAGAAACCAGTGGAGGCCTTTCTACAAATTATATAATTTAACTCCAAGAACATAGAAGGGTTGAAAATAAAAATTGGTAAATATTTCTTAAGCAAATAATTGGTAACATTATATTAATAACTACACAATGACAATGTTAAATTCACCTGAAAGGGAAAGATCTTAAGTATTGCTGTATCTAATAAAATTATAACTATAAAAACAAGAGTGGAGGACTAACAAATCTACTAAAATAGTAGTGGAAGATTTTGTGTGTCTCTCACTTATTGATTATTCAACCAAGGAAAGAGGAGGAGAAGGAGGAAAGGGAGAAGTGAAAGAGGAGGAGAAGAAGAGAAAGAGATAAAAAAGATTTAAACAGGCCTCCACCACCTACTACTGGGGAGAGGAGAACCTATTCAGTAAATGGTGCAGGAAAACTGGCTGACCACATGCAGAAGATTGAAACAGGACCCCTATCTATCCCCATGCACAAACGTTAACTCCAAATGGATCAGAGACCTAAATGTAAAACCTCAAACCATAAGAACCTTAGAAAATGAAGGAAATATCCTCATGGAAATTGAAACTGGCATCCAATTCCTGAACAAAACCTGAAACCCACAGGTCATAAGAGAGAAGATAGACAAGTGGGACCTTATTAAACTGACAAGCTTCTGCAAAGCCAAAGAAGCCATCAAGCAGAGCAGGGAGACAGCCTACAGACTGGGAAAAAGTATTTGCCAACACCAGGTCTGACAAAGGCTTAACATACTGGATCTACAAGGAACTAAAACGTGCTCAAAAGAGAAAAACAAACAACCCCATTATCAAATGGGCAAAAGATATGAACAGACACTTCACAAAAGAGGACATCCGAGCAGCCAACAAACACATGAAGAAATGTTCAACCTCACTAATCATCAGGGAGATGCAAATCAAAACCACACTGAGATACCACCTAACTCCAGTCAGAATGGCAATTATCAACAGCTCAAAAAATAACAGCTGCTGGAAAGGGTGTGGTGAAAAGGGAACACTTCTACACTGTTGGCGGGAGTGTAAACTGG
>NW_007252969.1:70364-93071 GCF_000164805.1 Carlito syrichta | reverse complement strand
AACCATGCTGCCCATCAAAAGAGGACTGGATTAAAAAAATGTGGTACATATACACAATGGTATACTACGCAGCCATAAAAAAGAACAAAATCATGAATTTCGCAGCAACCTCGATGGAACTGGAGTCTATAATACTCAGTGACCTCTTACAGAAACAAAGATCTGAGTATCACATGTTCTCACTCATATAATGGACCTTGAACACCCAATGTAATGCTATAAGAAAATGACTGAAGGTACTGGGAAACTATAGTGGGGAGGGGGATGGGATTAACAGTAGCAAATATCTGTCTGGGGATGGGGAAACACCTCTTATCAACAGGGTGCCTGAATGAAACGTAATTGTACACCTAACCCTTAACTGTACCCCACAAAACTATAATAAAAAATATTTATTATGAAAAAAATAATAAATAAATAAATGTTTGAAATGCATAAGTAGCTCCATCAGGCTTAGAAGAAACCTAAAAGTATTTTAAAATTTGAATAAATTTGAAGACTGGCCATAGCTGTATTTCTCTAACCTTAATAAATACCTAATTCTATTCTGAAATTTAAAAAAAAAAGATTTAAACAGCAAAGTTTATGACCATAATGTTGAAGTTTAGAACATATACTGACATTTTATATAAATGTATTACATAATTGTTTATCTATCAACCTGAAATTCAGAGAATTTGAATCATACAAACTACATTTCCTGAGTACTTTAAATTAAATTAGAAAGGTGTGTAAAAATTAACATAAATGTATATTTAGAAACGTAAAAGTACTGTATTGAATGTATGAGATAAAGAATAAATAATGAACTTTTAAACTATCTCGAAAGGAATTATAATAAAAATATCACATCAAAATTTGCACAGTAAGTGAAAGTGGAGATTAAATAAAATCTACAGTCCTGAATGGTTATACTGTAAAAAAAGATTGGAGGAAAAAGCAACATACTGAGTTTCCAACTTAAGAAACTAAGAAAGTAACAGCAGAATAAATTGAAAGAAAATAAAGGAAATGAGCAATAAAGAAAAGATTATGAACTGATAAAAAGTAAAAGTTCAATAAAACCAAAGTTACTTGTTTAATTACAGAATATATATACCTCTATAGAATTGGCACAGAAAAAATTACAGAAACCAGAGACTATATAATGATGCAAAACTAGACACAACTGCCACTTAAAATATAAAGAAATATACAAGAAGTAACTTTAAAGCAAAGAAAAAAGAAAACTTGTAAAATATAGATAACTAATAACTAAACAGTACCTTCTAGAATACTAGAATACTTCTAATATGGCAGCCTTCTTATAAATTCAAAATAAATGAAACCAAACCTCTGTGGAAAACAGTGTGGCAATTCCTAAAAGTTATAAAAATTGACTGTCCATATGACACAGCAATCTCCCCTCTGGAAATATACCCAGCAGAACTCAAATCACTCTATAAAAAAGATACCTGCAAATGCATGTTTATTGTAACATTATTCACGATAGTGAAAACATGGAACCAATTGTGTTGCCCATCAGAAGTGGACTGGAAAAAAAATATGGTACATACACAAAATGGAATATTACACAGACAAACAGACAAAATTACGGACTCCTCAGCAACTAGGATGTATTTAGAGTCTCTAAAACTCAGTGATTTATCACAGAAACAAAGATCTGAGTACCACATGTTCGTAATCATAAGTGGACCCTGAAAAATTATTATTATACTATAAGAAAGGGATTGGCAGTAGTGGGACACTGCCAAGGGAGGGGAAGATAATCTCAAACCAAGCAAAAAGGGGACCAAAGGAAGGCCCAAACTTGACCTGTGCAATGATGTCTTATGTACCTAATCCTGAATTGTACCCCCATCTTTAAAATAAAAAAAATTACATTTTTGCAGTTGTAGATGAACATATATTTACATGTATTTATATGTATATATAAAATATATAATAAATTATATGTATACATTATAAAGCAGATTTTATATCCATTTATATATGCTAAAAAATAACATATACCATATCAAAGATAATATGTTATATATTAATAAAATGAAGTATATATTTATATATGTGATGCTGTACTCTATAATATATTATATATCATAGCTTACTATCATACAAAAGTGACCCCCAAAAACCGGGAATTATTTTTTAGTGAGCGAGTTCCTTGCAGTGCAGGTTTCCCCTGCTAAGTAAGTGTTCTAGGAACCCATCAGCATCAGTGTCCCAGCTAGTGTTCTTGTGAGAGGCTGCATTCGACTTAAGCAAATTTTGTAGGAGGGGGAAATTCTTTTAATGTGTTTGACCATCTCATGGTAGGTGATTTACAAGTGCACCTGCCCACAGCACACTGAGTGTTCAGCAGTTGTTTTTTTTTTTTAATCAACAACGGCATAACCGTTTTTGAAATACATTAAAAACTCATGGAAGCAGAGAGTAAAAGGGTAGCCACAAAAGTTGTGAGGTAGAGGATATGAGAAGAGGTTGATCAAAGGGTACAGACTTTCAGTTATAAGATAAATAAGATCTGGGTGTCTAATGGGATTCACTCCCTATTCACCCAATGTCACTCCGAGTAACTTTTCGTTTATTTGTCTGTTTCTCTGGATGAAAAAGTTCTCAAGGGGAAACATTTTGTTGATGTGGAAGAGGTGAAACAAAAAGAATGTCAGAAACACCAAAAGGCTTTTAAATCAACTAGTTCAAAACCAGTTTTGAGCAGTGAAAAAAGCATCTTGAAAGGTGTTTATCAAACGATAAGTACTTTGAAGGTGACTGGAATGTAAACATATAAGAACAAATGCACAATTTTTAATAAATAAATTCCAGTTTTGGGGGGGTCACACTTTGTACTTACAATAAAACATAGATTTGCATGTCATATAATAAATATATACTCATATGCATACATATCTATAAGTTTTTAAAGCAACAGGATGTTATACAGAAAATTTTCTCTGAAATAGTGATTTCAGAGGAACAAAAACAATAACAATAGAGGAGCCAATAAGCAGATAGAGATTATACTTATAGTTTTAGTTCTTAGGCTGGGTGAAAGATAAAATACCTGTGAATATGTACATTACATTGTTAAATAGCTTAAAATAAGTTGATAAAAGAACATCATATATGCACTAAATATATAGGAATGAAGGTTATGGTTAAGCTTTATTTGAGCTCTTAAAGTCTATAGAAATAATATTCTTATAACACATCTCATTTGATAAGAACCTTTCACAATTTATTTGTTGGATTTCTTTCATGAGCTGTTGTTCAAAAATTGCCCTTAAGTTGACAAAAGATGTTAAAAACTACTTTGATTACTGGTTGAATCTCTGGCATATATTGCTAATTAGTTTGTCTACAATTTATGAGAAGTGTGGAAGAGTATTGAACCATTTCTATTCCTCAAACGGCTACAAGACCTGAGTCCTTACCTAATACGGTGCTCCTTATGGGTAAAATTCTTTGAGTGCTTTGTGACTCCTTAAGTAAGATGAGTCTTAGAGTATGTTCAAGTCTGTTTTAAGTAATTCAATCTTATGACATGGAGATGCATTATACATAAGTTTAAGAAAAGAAAAGCATATATTTCTCAAATAAGACAAAATATTTTTAAAAATCAGAATTAAGGTACAATTAGTTTATCTGAGGGAAAGATGCTTATATTTAGTGTATATAAATCTGAATGGATCAATAACATAGTTTAGTAAGGAAAAAATAGTTTATAAAGAAAGATGAATTTTAAATGATTATAACTTTAGGTATATTATGAATTTAAAACTTGAATCACCAACTACCTATCTGCATATATTTACTTTCAATTTTACTTCTTAATATATCATGAGTGTCATTAATTCAATGAGCTGCTAATTATGAAACTAAGGTTACACTGAAATTCACAAAATGTGCATTCATTTACA
This sequence comes from Carlito syrichta, assembly GCF_000164805.1. NCBI lineage: Eukaryota > Metazoa > Chordata > Mammalia > Primates > Tarsiidae > Carlito > Carlito syrichta. Next base: position 89,151 of record NW_007252969.1, on the reverse strand, counting down.
TAGAAATGGCGATTTTTGTTTTGTACAGCTGTGGTTACTCACTGAAGTAAATTGACTCAAATGCAGTTACTCAGTTATGAAATACATTAAAAACTCAGAAGCAGAGAGTAAAAGGGTAGTTGCAAAAGCTGTGAGGTAGAGGATATGGAAAGAGGTTGATCAAAGGGTACAGATTTTCAGTTATAAGATAAATAAGTTCTGGGGGTCTAATAAACAGCATGGTGACTACAGTTAAAAATGTTGTATTACTTACTTGAATTTGCTAAAAGAGTAGATCATTAATGTCTCCATCCTTCCCCTCACACACAATGGTAACAATGTGCAGAGATAGATGTGCTAATTAATTTGATTATGGTAATTATTACACAATGTATATCAAGTCATCACATTGAATATTTTTCTTATATATAATTTTTTATTGTTAGCTATATTTTAATAAGACAGAAAATTAATTTAGTGGTCAAACTAATTTTGAGAAAAGACATATCACAACATTAACAGAAAGTAGGTGGAGTTTTGTAAGATTTGTTTTAAGAAAAAAAATTATATATTTGACTATTTTTATGTGTTCTTTGGAAATACTTTAGTTAGATCCTCTGTGTATTATTTAGTTATTTTTTAAAAACTTTCATTCTTGGTATTAAGTTGAATTTTTATGAAATTTAGATATTTATCTGTTATTAGATAACTGGGTTACAAATATTTTTTACCAACTTCATAGGTTGTCTTTTTATTTTGTTGATGGCTATTCTGCTGTACAGAAGATTTTATTTGATGTAGCCCCACTTATTCATTTTGCTTTTGTTGTCTGTACTGTTAGTATCGTATTGAAAAGAAATAATTGCCAAGACCAATACTGAGGAACTTTTTTCTTATGTATTTTTAAGAAGTATTATAGTATCAAGTCTTCAGCTTAGGTCTTTAATACATTTTGAGTTGATAATTGTATATAGTATAAGATCAGCATCCAGTTTCATTCCTTTGCATGTGGATATTCTATTTTCCCAGCATCAATTATTAAACAGACTATATTTTCCCCATTGTGTTTTCTTAGTAACCTTGCTGAAAATTAGTTGACTATAAATGTATGCATTTATTTGAGTCCTCTATTCTGTTCCATTGACTTATGTGTCAGTTTTTATGCCAGTACCATACTGTGTATTATTATTATTATTATTGCAGCTTTGTTTTAAAATTGGGAAGTGTAATGCCTTTGACATTGTATTTCTTGCTCAAGATTGCTTTGGCTATTCAGACTTTTGTTTTGTTTTGTTTTTAGGCAGTCAAATTTAGCTGTGGAGGGTTGTCTGCCAAATTTAGTGACACTAATGTTAATAAGTCTTGATAACATACTATGATAGGACTAGCCTATTCAGAGACTTTTTTTGATTTTATACGAGTATTAGATTTTGAAATTTTTGTGAAGAATGTTATTGCAATTTTGATAGGGATTGTATTGAATCTGGAGATCTCTTTTGGTTGTGTGGACATTTTAATAGTATTAGTTCTTCCAATCCATGAAAATAAATTATATTTTTATTTATTTTTCTTCTTTTATTTCTTTCATCAATGTATTATAATGTTAGTGCTCAGGTCTTTCACTTCTTTGGTTACATTTATTTCTAAATACTTTATTCATTTTAATGGTATTGTAAATGGAATTGTTTTCTTGATTTCTTTTTTGGATAGATTATTATCGGTGAAAAAAATGTAAAGGATTTTTGGATGTTCATTTTGTATCTCTCTACTTTACTGAAATTATTTATTCGTTTTAACAGTTATTTCGTGGCATCTTCAGTATATATATATATAGAGAGAGAGAGAGAGAGAGAGAGAAAGAGAGAGAGAGAGAGAATGTGCAAACAGAGATAATTTTACTTTAAAAAATTGAATGCCTTTTATTTCTTATTCTTGCCTGATTACTTGAGTACTTCAAGAATAGGTAGTTGTCCTTGCATTCTACCAGATCTTAAAGAAAAGCTTTCAGTTTTTCCCCATTATGACATGTAAATCAAAACCACAATAAAATATCACCTCACAATCTGTTGGGATGGCTGTTATTAAAAGAGAGAGAGAACAAATTTTGGTGAAAGTGTAGAGAAAAGGGAAGCCTTGTACACTATTGGTAAGATTGTAAATTGGTACAGCAATTATACAAAACTATATGGAGGTTTCTCAAAAAATTAGAAATAGAACTACCATATAACTCAACAACTCCTTTGTTGTATGTAGACTAAAGGCAAAGAAATCAGCATTTTGTAGAGATATTTGTTCTCCCATAGTCATTACAGTATTATTCACTTTAGCCAAGATATGGAAAAACCTAAATATCTATGTCCATTTAGGAATGAATGGGTAAAACTTGGCGTGATATAGATGTATGCATATGTAATGAAATATTACTCAACCTTAAAATAGAAGCTATTGTGCCAAAGAGAGAGGATTGTCTAAGTCCATGGGTTCGAGACCAGCCTAGGGAAATTGGTGAGACCTCATTTCTACAATAAATCAAAAGTTAGCCGGGCATGGTGGTGCATGCCTGTAGTTCCAGCTACCTGGAAGACTGAGGCAGAATGATCACCTGAACCCAGCAGGTTGAGGCTGCAGTGGCCATGAGCATGCCACTGCACTCCAGCCTGGACAACAGAATGAGACTCCAACTAAAAAAATAAATTAAATTAAAAACAAAAATAAATAAAAATAAAAAAGAAGATATTGAACATGAATATCTTCATGTTCTTGTGACAACATGAAGAAACCTAGAATACATTATGCTAAGTGAAATAAACCAGACACAGAAACATACTGCTTATACTGTTTGATTCTACTAAAAAAAAAAATCTAAAGAGTAAACGTGAAATCTAAGAAAAAATCAAAAACACAGAAATAGTAAGTAGAAAGGCGGTTATAAGGTGGGAAGAGGGGGAGAAAATAGGGAGATCTAGGTCAAAGGGTGGAAACGTGTAGGTGTGAGTGAATGCAGATGAGTGAGTCTACAGATCTAATTACAGCATAAGGACTACAGTTAATAATATTGCATACAGAAAATTTGTGAAGAGAGTAGATTTTAGGTGCTTTTGTCACAAAAGAAGGGTAACTGTGAGGTGATGGATATGTTAACCTGCTTGACTTTCGTAATCATTTCACTAAACACAATATATCAAAACATCATGTTGTATACCTTAAAATATATACAATAAGATAGAAAACATTTATGTATTATATAAAGGAGCATAAATCAAAGTGATACAAGTTTTCTGCCTATGTTCATAGCAAAATGTTATTTTTAATCTATTCCTTTTTGGTGTACTGAACATAATTTTTGTCTTTGTCTTGAGCTAAAGAGAATATTGGGGGGAAATTTCCACACAGGGAAAAAACAGACACTCTGGTGACAAAGTGAACAAATCACTTATATTATAGAAAGTAATTTTCTCTTAATGTAATATATGAAAAATATATTACAGAAATAAATAATAGGGATAGCAAGAATTAAGACAAGATTCAATGACTTTAAAAAGTTTCAATTACTTACTGAATTTACAGAATGCCATCTTACTTATTTCCTTAAGAGGGGCAGTTAAATAGGTGCTATAACCCCCATGATATTGTTGAGGTTCTCAGTTCAGCAAGTATCAGAATATGATTGGGATGCATTCTATTCATCTTCAACACCTGATTTCTGTTTTTTGTATTATTTTATGAGCTCAAGAGACAGAAAGTAAAATAAACAGGTCCAAGAGTGTACAGACCAAATAATAAACATGTCTTCCCTATAAAGCTCTACCATGCTAGAATGAAAAGCACCGACACAGAATGTTTATGGTCAGGATCTTGAACAAAGAGATTCTTAAGGTGCTTGAGGGTTATCTAAGAAAGTTTATCTTCTGCAAAAATTTCTAACTACTTAACATGGTTCACTTAGCTCCTAAAATTGAGTATGTGACTTTGTAATTCTCTGAGGCAAGATACCCACACATATTCCTTTTCAATTTATTTGTTTCATTCTGGTTTATAAGCGGGAAGAGGGATTCAGCTTATTCAGAATTCATCTGCCACTGTGTTCTCCTGTCACAGTGTCTGGTTCTTGCTTGCAACTGCTCAAGATTGTTGATTTGTTAAAAGCAAGCTGTCAATACATTTATCTACTGACTTACTTGCTTCTTCCTGAATATTACCCTATGCCATTCTGCCATTGACGGGGAAATGTTCTGCTTTTCATGTTTAATGATTATTGCATCCTGTTTTTTGTCTGTATCTAGGGGCAAGTGCAGAGATGATAAAATGAAATGTTTGACAAGTTCTGAGTCAAAAGAGCAATGTTAATTGAGGACAAGTCATCTTTGACAGTATTAGAGACAAGAAAAGACTAATATGAGCAGTGTTATTTCTTAAGAAACTGTCTTAATTTTTTTTGCTTACAAAGAACCAAGTAAAATATTTATTAAAAGGCATTTGGATGTTAAGGATTTTACTTTTGAAGTCATTATAGTAGATAAGGAATATGTCAGAAATATAATAGGCAAGTAATATAAAAACATTTAAGAAAAATATGTAATAGTCATGAAGGCTCTGTAGTTTGTTAAAACTATTATTCATTGACATTTTATAAGTATGCTGTAAAATTATAAGGGATAATTTATATTATTTTATATAGTAATGCTTGATAGAACCCTTTATACATGTATAAATTAGGTCTCTACCAAAATGACTGGCATTTATATTTACATGTATATACTTATTCAATATTCAATCAACACATGTTTTTTGTTCACTTGTCAGGTAAAAGGTATATCCCAGAAGAGACATTACAGACATTGACTTCAAAAGATTTAAAAGTCTCACACACACACATACCCACACCTGCATACACATATTACACACACATATGTGTGTACAAGTTTATACTCATATAAACTTCAATGAGTTCATGGAAAAATGGAGTTAAAATGTAAAAATAAAAATATATAAACTATATTTTTCAATATAAACTTCATAAAAAAATATAAACAGTACCTTTCAACATAAGCCCCATTAAGAGAAATGGAATTAAAAGTCATACATTTTAAAAAATAAACTTTATTTTAAACATAGTCTTTGCAAATTCAAGACAATTTTGTAAGCAATGAAACTAGTCATTTAATCTATTCTTAAACTGAGAGTCCGGGAAATTTAACCATGTCAGTGCATTGTTTTGTATAGTATTAACTGAAGAAAAATAGATGCTTTTAAATATTCTTTAAGAAACCAAACAAAGTCAGAAGGAGCCAAATCTGGACTGTAGCATGAATTCCTAATAGTTTCCCATAGAAACTGTTAGAAAAAATTGTCCTTACTTAATGAGAAGAATGAGCAGAAGCATTGTTGTAGTAGAGAAGGACTCTCTGGGGATGCTTTCCCAGGAATTTTGCTCTGCTAAAGATTGAGCACCCAAGAAAACTGTTGCTATGACCTTTGCTCTTAACATACTTTTACTGGACCACTTCCACTTATAGGTAGCCATTGCATTGACTGGGCTTTGATTCAAGGATTCTACTGGTATAGCCATGTTTCATTTCTTTTTTGCAATTCTATGAAGAAATCTTCCAGGATCTTGATACCACTGGTTTAAATTTTCCATTGAAAGTTTTGCTCTCCTGACCTCAGTGCAAAAATTTTGGAATGCATGAAATGGAAAACTAGCTCAACGTTAATTTTTCTGTCAGAATTGTGTAAGCTGAACTTAAGATGTATATGGTGTTGGCTATTTTTTGCACTTTCATCATCAGACTTTTTCCATTAGGGCATGAACAAGATTAATGTTTTCTTCATAAATTAATGTGCATTGTCTGCTGCTATAAGTTTTATATTCAACATCACCTAATTTATTCTTAAAATGAAATATCCATTTATAAACTGCTGATTCTTTAGGGCATTGTTCCCATACTTTTCATAAAGCATCAGTGCAATGATTTCACCATTCTTCTACCCAAGTGTTACCTTAAGTATGACGAATGCTCTTAGTTCAATTTTAGCAGAACTAATGTTTTGCTAATGGGCCTTTTCAAGCTGTTGTCTTATTCTTCTGAGTGCTTCAAACTAGATCCTGTTCTGACAATTTTGTTTTGGTATAAAAACATTTAAATTCATGCATAGATTTTTTTTTCATAATACACATTTTCCATGAACTTTTTAAAGACTCCTCATGTGCATATGACAATTAAGTTTGCAAACTCAACTTAGAAAAAGTACTACATGCCTCATTGTTGAATATCACTATGGACACCTTTGAAGTACACCTGTGGGAAGCTATTCACCAATTCCATCACCTTGTCCACCTGTCAAAGCAATTTTGAAATCTTTTTCTGAAACGGCCATCAGAGCTGTCATCGCATTGCCCTTGATGTACTGAATGTCATCAAAAAGTCTTCCTTTCAATATTTCCTTTATCTTTAGGTTAAAAAAAAGTCATTGGGGCCTAGATCAAGTGAGTAGGGAGGATATTCCAATACAGTTATTTGTCTACTGGCTAAAAATTTTCTCACAGACAGTCCTGTGTGAGCTGGTGCATTGCCATGATGTAAGAGCTCCTTTGGGACCATTTATATGCACACCTTTCTCATGCCAAGATTTTCAGTTAAGATTTTCCAAATTGTTTCTCTGTTGATGTTTATTTTGTCTGTATACTTCTCACAGTCAGTCAACGATTTTGACACACAATTCAGTGAATTTTTACAATGCTTTTGTCAGTTCTGCTCACTACTGATCATCCTGACATCTCTTCATCAGTGGCACTTTCTCTCCCCTCAGAAAAACATTTAATCCATTTGCACATTGTCATTTTCTTCATGGCATTATCCCCATAAGCTTGGGGATTATCCCCATAACCATAATATATCCCTGATTTCACTTCCAATTTTAACAAGCAATTTAATGCTTGCTTGTTGCCCCAATTCAAGATCTGTCATTCTTACCATGGCACAAAAAAAAAACATGCAACAATGATAATGAATGCCACTCAACAAGATACCACCATATGTTAAAACAAACACAGTTGTGAGACAGAGATATACTGATGTTACAAAACACTGTTTTTTGTACAGTGCTGCCAATGTAAGCCTATGGTGGCAAGTTCACGAATTTAATTGTCAGACCTTGTACATGAAGTGATAGGATAAATTAAAATATTTGAATTTAAGTTGAGAGTATATTGAGATCCTGGTGTTCTATCATGATCAAAATATAGTACCACGCCAAACTCAATGTAATGATAGTTCAGAATAGAACAAAAAAGAACAATGTACGAGTTTGTACAAAAGAAGAATTCATTTTGGAAAGCTATCTCAAGAGATAGTATTTGTATTATTTGTAAAATGGTTACTCTTTACAAAGAATAGCTTGTTGCTTTATTTTAATAAAAAGAAACCAAATGAAAATCAACATTCTATTGTGTTTGCTTCATGCTGTCTACAACAACAGTTTATTAATTTGAATTTTGATGTTACAATTTTGAGAAAGCTATTTGAGAGTTAGTGATTTAACTACATACAATCATTAATTTCCAAAATGCTTTATGTCCAATCTTGGAAAACAAAAATTATGCCCCTAAATAGGACAAACGTAAGTATGAATGAAGCTAGATTTTGTTGTCGCTGTTATTTTTTTAAATTTTGAATTATTGTAAAGGGATGTGTATTTTTCACTTAAGGTAAAATATTTTAGGGGGAGAAAGGAGAGTAAACTAAATAATTGATAATAATGGAAAGGAGATGGGTTAGTTTTGTGCAAAATGACACACGAAGTCAAAGAGGAAAAGGGAAAAGATTAACTTATTCCTATTCCTCTTCTTCCAGATTGTGTTCTCAACAACTTCCCACACCTCATCCCACCATTTAATTTTGACAGCTGGGTAGATATTGGGTATTCATTGTTAATATATTGAAAAAGTTTTGTTTGACATATAAACAAACGTCCCTAGCACATGGGGGCATAGATCAAAAGAAGATTCATGCTTTAGAAAACACCCAAACTGCACAAGAAATAAAAATGGTAACTGCAGAAGGCAAATAAGTAACAAAATGATGTGATGGTGCCACTAATCAGAACTTGCAAAAGCAGCATCTAATCTCAGTACCTTATGTGTTCAACACACAGTTCTAAATTGAGTAGTTCACAAAACACTAATGTTATCTAATAATTTAGGCCCTTTCTCACCCATTACTAGGTTGTACATCTGACTGTAATACAAGAAGCCAATATAGATGTACATGTCGTAAGAATACTAATAGCCTTGTCTTGTTTACAGAGTGAAGTATTGATCAGATTCAGCCTCTAGCTCCATTGAGTGGCTCATATTTGTAAATACATTTGCTGACACAGTTCTTAACAAGGTAAATATGACTTTAAAAGTCAAGGGAAAAGTGAGCTTAAAAAAAAAAAAGCAGACAATCTTAGGTAGGCTTGCAGGAAGTCTATGTCCTATCAGTATACATATGTCCTTTACTGCATTTTTTTAGCGATTTGTAGATTTATACCATCAAAGGCACCTGGCAATAACATACTAAGGATCTCAGATTTGGGGAAAAAAATTAGCAAAACTATAGTTTTAATTAACATCATTGTCCAAATATCTTTGACAAAAAAGAACACCAGAAAACCAGTGTTTCTCACATCTATTAATAAATTAATACATTTAATTATATATAATATACATGATTAAATTATGATTATAATAATTATAATTTATAATTGAATTTAAATTGAAAGAGACTTGACATTTAGGTTAGCATGTTTAGCCTTTCCATTATTATTGCTAATATATATGTTTATTCTTGGTTTATTTGGGTTTTTTAATACAAATTTTTCTAGATATGTTAGTATGGTTTTAAAATTTAAGGTCTATTCCCTTTAGACAAGTAAATGCTCCAATCTTACAACAAATTCAGTATTATTCATAATAACCAAAATATGGAAACAATGTAATGTCCAAATAAATAAAGAAAATGTGGTATACACACACACACACACACACACACACACACACACACACACACACACACAGTGGAACATTATTCAAACTTAAAAAGGAGAGCCTTTTGCCACAACATGGATGGATCTGGAGAACATTATGCTAAGTGAAATAAGACAGATACAGAAAGAAAACTATTGCATGATCTCACCTATACGTGAAAATTTAAAAACAAAAGCTCAAATACAGAGAATGAGAAGGTGGTTATAACGAATGAGTGGGAGAGAAAAAACTGGGGAGATGTAAGTCAAAGGATACAAAATAGCAGTCACATAGAAAAACAAGTCAAGAGATCTAATGTGCAACATGAGAACTAAAGCTAATAAAATTCTATTGTTACTTGTATATACATTCCTGTTAGAATATATTCTAGCTATGAGAACAAAAATGGCAACAATAATAATGAAGAAAGAGAAACAAACTATTTTGAGAAATCATACAATTGATATCTTACTGTCTTATTTTACAAATTAAAACAGGGTTTATGATAGAATATCGCTTTTAATTTATTATGTTGAGTGACACACAGTGAAAATATTATTTTTTTAATCAAAACCAAAATTACACAAAAAGCTCAAGTGCAGTTCATGTCCACAGCAAACAAGCAAATGCAGCAGATATTGGGATGCAATGAACATTGGTATCATCATCTGAATTTCTAAGTTATTTGTATGGTTCAGCAACTTACTAATTTTAAGATTTTAAACTTCCTACATAAGTGTTCTAAAGTCTCTTTTCACTCATTTTAGTGTGTTGATTGCAAGACTTTCCTACTTTCATAACTTAATATCAAAAATAAAATGAGGAAAAGTATTTAAAAGTTCTTTGAATATAGTATTATTTTTAGCAAATATAAGTTATCTTTACTAATAAAAGAAATAACAAAACCAAAAGCAGATAAACAAAATAAAACAAACAAATAAACAAACTATGTATATATTCCTTAGGTCAATTAAATTCAATTAAATTCATTGTTTTTCAGGTAAGAAAGCAGTTATATGGATTTTTGTCTTGGAAATTTTTTTGGAGCTGAATATTTGGATCCCCACATAAATTAAAATAGTAAATTTGCAATACTGCAAGACTTTTCCTGGCAAACCAGGAGTTCCATCTTGCACATAAAGTTTGGACATAAATCACCATTTTAAGAGCCAGTCACTAAATCAGTGTCACTCTCCTCAGTGAGGTCTCTGTAATACCCATCTCTAGTGAAGGGATTTATTACTGCATATGATTTGCATATGAAATGGTTCACATACAGTACTAGTTTGTTGTTGTTTTTGGATACAAAAACATATACTTACAATTGTTGTTGTTTTTGGATACAAAAACATATACTTACATGTGTGTTTATCCAGTCAACATACAGAAAATTACCATATTTAAGTTGTCATCTTGTAAAGAGGTTTTTGTTGTTGCTATTGTTGCTGTGTTTGACAAAACTTTCAACAATTTCATAAGCTCTAATGATATACAAAGACTTCTAAGCCAAAAATATGGGAAATAAACAGGAGTGAGAAATAATGTTTTGAATATTTTAGCATAATCTGGCCATTTCTTCTCGGACTTGTACTATTGAAAGTAGATAAAATCAGTTTTTCTGCCAACTCTTGACAATACAGCCCACAGTGTCTGGAGGACAACCCCTTACATACATTTAAAAAAATAGATAAACTCATAACAGCACACAATTCAAGATATATTTACTCAATAATCTACTACCCCAAGACAAATGACTTTGTATGAGTTAAAATAATCTGTAAGTATATCTTTATGCAACACTTTAAATGTTTTTGGTCACAAAAATAGCTTTTTATGAATAAAAAAGTCAATTAACTTGTTTCCTAAAAGAATAAAGATTCACTTTTTAGAGAAACTAAAAAAACTATTTACTATTAAATAGTAGAACTAAGAAGCTATTTACTGTTTACTCTTGATTAGAAATAGTATCTTGACACATTTTATCTCAGATGATAATTATTGTGGTGAAATTTTGACTGCATCAGTTGGCCTAAATATACAGTATAGTTAGTTAAATGATGTGTGTGTGTGTGTGTGTGTGTGTGTGTGTGTGTGTGTGTGTGTGTGTGTGTTTTTATGTCAAATATTCTATTCATTTATATGCTTTGTCCTTCTGGGTTATACAAGTACTTTGTAAGTTTCCACTAGCAAATGTCTAACTATAGATCTGATAAAAATAACAAAATGTCAGCAAACACAGTTTTCAATTAAAACAGTATTCTTATAATATTTTTATTTCCTGATTTTCTCCTATTTTTTCCCTTAACCTGTGAAATACATTTTTTCAAGTTAGAATTGTTAATTGTAATTGTTAATGTGTAACTTCTAGAATTAATGTCTTCAGAATAAAATATTTTACTTCAAAGTAATGGCATTTGTGAACTTTAGATAGTATTACAATTGAACACCTTTGCAAAATTAAATATGGCAGGGTTGTATAATAAAATACTCACTTGTACTTCAGGTTTGTAGTGACATGTAAGAATTTTCATTACATGCTTCCTTTTAAGAGTCTCTAATTAGGATAAATCATGCATTTGCTTGTTTTTCAAATGCTCTATTTTGAACAAAAATATGGTTGCCAGGAATTAAGAGGTTTGGGGAGGGTTTACTATAGATAAGAGGAAATTTTTTTGAAGTTATGGAACTATTCTATAACTTCATTATACTGCATTTGTCAAAACTCACAAACCTATACATGGAAAAGAATAAATTTTACTGTACACATAGTTAAAATGCTGGAAAAGTAGGTGAAAATGGTAATATTTCATCTATAAATCTTCAGATAACAATGGGACATCGCACATGGTGTTTATGAAGCCATCTTCTTTCAAAATCAACATAATCTAATAACAAAACATATTTTATCTGAAACAATGCCCTTCTATTTTCCTTTCCTAGAGAATTAAAATAAGACATTTGGTGATGAACATATTGCTGTACTATTACTATTGTCTAATAAAATGCAAAAAAGTGGCAGGTAAAATGTATGAAATGTGATATTTACTAATGTAAAATTATCTGCTAACTCATACATTTTACCTGCCACTTTTTTGCATTTTACCTTTTATTTTGCTCTTATTTCCTCTTACATTTGGACATAGATTTTTTTAAAAAATTTGGAAAAAGGAGAAAAGCAGAAAATATTTTTGGGCAGAGTAGGATAGTATTAAGAAATATAAATAAAAAATAGAAGGACTATGACAGTTTCCTTATTAATTATTGATGTAATAATAGACGTAGTCAAAAGACAGTGAATGGCTACTGGATAAATCTCTTCAACACTTAGTTTATGCAACATCTGTATTTTCTTTGTTTTACTGCCTTTTTTCCCACAAAGATACATATAGTATAATAAACAACTATTATAAATTGAAGACTAGGCTCAAAGTGATTTAAGTCTCAATTCTCTTGTCAATTGGAAGCAAAAGGGATAGAAATAATTAAAAACTTCATGGCAGGGGTACTGAATTCACAGAAAGTCTCTAAAAATAATTCTCCACTTCCTTTATTTGAAATTGCTGTATTGGGATTGAAATTTATCTCTGTATGTTTTTAAGCATATCTAATAATGTTTTTTAAAAACAAGTTGACAGTTTTTAGAAAACCAAGATGAATTATTGGAGAAGAAAATAACAAAAGAGAGTTACACAAATATTAAAAGGACACGAGCACAATTTCAGACATAGTGGTTCAATTTATAATTTTTCAACTTTATGATGGTGCAAAATTGATATGCATTGAGTATAAATCATACTTCAAATACTTATACAGCCAGTCTGTTTTTCACTTTCAGAAATATTCAATAAATTATATAAGATATTTAACAATTTATTGTAAAATAGACTTTGTGTTAGATTATTTTGCCCAACTATAGGCTACTGTAAATGTTACAAGCACTTTTAAGGTAGTCTAAGTTAAGCAATGATGTTTGGTAGGTTAGGTGTATTAAATGTATTTGTGACTTAGGATATTTTTAAGGTACAATGAGTTTATTGAGACAAAACCCATTGCAAATTTCAAAAGAACAAAAGTATGACCTGCATATATTCTCCTAAATATTAACATTTTTATAATTCCAGTTTAAGGTTTTTCCCCCCTCAATTTATTCTTGAATGTGCTAGTTTAGATGGGTGACAATTGTTTTATGATAATGTCTTTTGTATTTTTGGACATGTTTCAAAACTGATGCTTAAATTCACATAAACACAGTTTTTCTTTGTTTATTTGAACTGTATTCAATTTTAACAGTTTCTTTTCAATAGATTTCCAATAGCAAATTATATTGAAAAAATATTCATGTTATAGCAATTTCTGGAACAAACATCTGTAGTAAGTCACATACCAGCAAATAAAAATGAACTGTTCAAAACATAAATTTTATTATAAGTAGAATTTTAGGCTGTTTCTTCAATGTGGAATATTTTTCATAGGTGACCTAAACATAGCTTAATACTAAATCCTTGAACCTAAAAACCTATATGTATATATTGAACCATAGAAATGATGGTATTGTCTCCTAATATAGAGGAAAGGCCAATAATTTAACCTGTTCAAACAAGATAGTATAATTCATAGATTTAAAGAACATTTACAGTGTAAATCATTTTGAACTAAGATGACTCAACAAATACAAATCTCATTCATGTACAATCATTTTTGCCCCAAGCTATGTTTGAAATTTTATTCATTTTTAAGAGACTCTAAGTTGCTTTAAAAATCCCTTGCTTCCTTTCTATATTTTTTATTTAATATTTTATATGCATCTGACTTAGAACCAAATTTTGCATATTTTCTGCAAGCTCAATCCAGGTTAAAGAGTGAGTAAATGCTGGGATGTTGCTAATTTGCCTACTAGGCACTGGATAGCCTCCACTATTCAGATGATACCTGGCATTTTCTTATTTTTATTACTTAAGTTTATCACCAAGAATTGCTTCATCTTTGAACTTAATTTATATTTAAATCATTTATCTGTGTTTTTATTTTGCAGTGATGCATGTCTTTAGGAAACTGTTATATTTAACATTGTCAATCAATCCTTTAATATTTGTTTGCTGTTTATAACCTATAGTATCTGTTGGTTTTACATAATTCACATAATCAGAAAGTAACAGAAAATATCAAATAGATACTATAGCAGATGCTGTTACCTATCCTTATGTCCCTTCTATTCACATTTTTTATGATGAGGGCTGCTGACAGAACATCTAAATTCTGAGCCTGAGAGGACTCTGAAAATGTTTTTTGTTTTTTTTTTTTGGTTTTTTTGTTTTTTTGTTTACAGAAGCACCCTTATTCTCAATCAAAACAAGTCAAAAATATTAGTGAGATTCAGCTGGTAGAACTAATGCACAACTAATGACCGATGGGAATGAATAGATAAATACATCAACTTCCTCTACCTTGACTGGCATAAATCCAAAGTGCTTCCATTGTCTCCCAGAGTACCCCAGTTGGATGAACTCCTATTGTCCTCCTATGTTGTCTTCTTTCTGTTTCTTGTCATTTTTTCCTGCTACCTTATTGATATTTCTTGGAAACAATTCCCAAATTAAAAAAAAAATCACTCAAAGCCTATCTGAGTTTTGCTTCTAGGTAGCCTAAATTAATAAACTATGTATTAAAAAATTAAAGAGAAGAACATGAGTAACAGGTGTGAAATAGTGTGATGTACTACAGAGAAACACAGGAAAGCTGTGTGTGCAGAATGACTTTCAAAATTCCTATTGAGGATAGGAAATAAATGTCTAGAAAAGACTAAAAGATAACTAAAATAAAAGAACAATGAAAACCTTCAGTGCTGAATAGATTCCCAATCTTTTTTATAGACTCGAAAAAGATGAATAGGGTGGATTAAAAAAACAGAACTAGATTATTTTACTATGATAAAGACATTGCTATAGAATTTCAGAAGGTGGTGAACGGGTAAACAATGAAATTCTTAGGAAAAGTGATAATGTAATTCTAAACTCAATATGAAATAACCTGGCCATTCACTTGCACATCACTGCACATGTACAGAAAACAAGCTGTCACTGTTCACCAGTTGCCATGCCATGCCTCTTGCCAAACATCACAATGCAAGCCAACATGCTTTGTAGTTTTCCCAGGGCAGGAAGACTGAACCAGTGGGAAGATTGATTGCCTATCCCCTAATGTCCCTCTTAAAAGTCTGTGGTTATTAAGATTTATTTTGCATTTGATGACTTAAACCATGACTATAACTCAAACTGTTGCTCTTAAGGACTGAAAGCATTCTATAATGTAGGAGATAAAGAAATGGTTTTGTGAAGAGCCTTAAGTACTGAAAATAAAGACCTTATCCACTTAGCAGTGAATAGCCAGCCCTACAAGATACAAAGTATTAAAATAACGCAGTCACTTAACTGCACTTTGAGCAAAACTTATTATTGATGTGCAATTTTTAATATCAAAATAGAAATATAAAAAACTAATTAGCTATTATAAAACAAGGCAAAATGATTTCCAGTTAAAATAGCTGTGTTGCAATGAACTCTGCATTTGCTGATATGCATTTCAAGGTACTAAAAATGATTCATGAAAGAAATATGAATGGGAAAGCAGAAGTAGAGATTTGGTTAAAAGGTAAAAATGTATCAGGGAAAGTCTGAAGGATAAACAAATATATCACAGTGAACATTCTTGAATGGGTTGAACCAAATGGAGCATGTGAGAAGAGGAATGACTTGCTGTTTTTCTTACTGAAAGAATGAGTCTGAATTATTATAGTGTTTACAACTATGGAGAAAAATTTTAGAAGAGAAAAAATAATTAACTTTTATCGAGAACTATGGCATGTAAAGTATAATACTGGGTCCTAGTATAGACTAACTCATTTAATTTACCCAGTCTTTTGAAATAGATTTTATGATCTATGTTTAAAATCTAAAAACCAAGTTTTTAAATTAACTCTCATCAACCACAGTGGATTCAGGATTCTAAGTTTAGAATTATATGATAACAGAAACCAAGCACTTTCATTAATTTAAAAGGACATGCAATGAAAAGTTGTCTTGATACTACAAAGAAATGTATTCCTACAATTAGTCAGTAAAAATTTCTATAAAGGGATAAAAAAAATTGAGAAGATAATCAATTTTAACAAAGATCTTACATATAGTAATACTTCAGTGCATAATCCAAACTTTAAAAAATATTTAAAATTAACTAATTTGTTTTATTGATGATTTTTTTATAGAGGGATTTCCACGTGAAAGAAAAAATATTTTTCCTTGCCCTGCAGTTTATGTGATTCTTAAACATTCTTATTCTGCATTTTTATTTCTCAGGATTTAAAATCTGTGTGAATTACTTTAAATAAATGTGAAAATTTCCCAGAAAAGAAAGACTAACAAGAACAAATTAGGAAAGCAAATGTCATCACACAATTGGAATAGTAAAAACAAATTAAATGGAAAGCTGATGCAATGCTGTATTTGCTACGTAAAGCCTGATGATATAGCTCAATACATTATTGTAACAGCTGCTGGAAAAACTAATTGAAATACCTGGATGTTTTTGTCATGTTTTAAACTTATTCTGTTTAATTTTTTTCTATCTCAAAAAAATTAATTCCCCTCTGTAACTCTAGCATGGAAACAACATGAAATTAGTAAAAATAAAAAAGGAAAGTGAAGACGAATTATATACTTAAATATCTTTAAGAAATAACACTTTATTTTTAAAATGAACAATTATATTAATTGTCATTGCAAAACAACGGTTTTTGATTAAGACTACAAAATAAACTCACAGCAAACAGCATGATAGCCCAGAATAATTAAAAAATGAATTAAAACAAAAGAATATCCTTTATTACTACTAAGCTTATAATGAGCATACATTAATTTTTAAAAAGCAGACACATAAAATCCATATAATTGTATCTGAGGTGTATTTTCATAACAAGTTTATTATAATAGAATAAAAATTCTAACAATTTTTACTAATTTTGTACAAGTGCTTCTTTATTTTTGAAATTGAAAGCAGGCAAGTAAAATTTTATAATTTTATCATAAAATTTTAAGTGGACCAAGTAAAATTTCTACCTGAAGGTAATATAATATTTTTCTCAATAACTATATTAGGATGCATACAAATATACATCTGATGTTACCTAATAATGGTGTTTAGTAATTTTATATATATAAACCCAAGTACCTTGACACTAGGGTTAAATTTTCATGTGATCTTCTATTAAGTTTGCAAGGAAGCCTCAGATCTGCTTTACGTTTTCTTTTATCTTCCTAGTAATATAATCAGGAGTGGAAGACAATTTCATAATGGGCATTGTTGTTCTACTAGCCATAAACTGCTTAACTCTTGCCTTTTTTATTGGCCATGAAGAATCTGCTCTATCATAACATTTTAAAAATAGTACTTAATGTGTTTCTATTCTTTTTATTATTCTCAAGAATAAAAGTGACACCCTTTAAAATAAGTATTCAATTAAAAGGAGTAACTGGTATGCAACAAAGTTTAATATACTCTAGAAACCTATTAAATCAAAAAGCAAATACCTTTATCTCAGGCTAACATGATATGCTGTAGAAAGGTTATCTCACTCTGAGTTATTTACAATGGGAACTAATTAAGCACTTTGCATGACTTATCAGCATAACTCTCTTTTAAAACAAAATTTATATTACCTCTACTGAAATACTCCCAGATATGAGAGCAAGAGGGTGGACATAGCCTATGTTAGCTTGCTTATCTACCCCTCCAAAAAAAGAAAGACTAACTCATCTTCCTTAAGAAGTCTCCATTACACCTTATGCTTTTTGTTTCAATTAAAAGTTTTTTAAAATTTCTATTTAATAAAAAAAACTATTAGAAACTTACATTTTCAATTATTAGATTTAGAAAACAAGGAAGAATCTTTCCAACTGAAAAAAATTCAAATAAGTGACTTTGCCTGAACACATCAGACATCTGAGGTCATGGGACAACCTCCTTACCTGAAATCTGGAGACAGACGACTGCAGGGAGAAACCAGATTTAAATATTGGATTGACCGAAGCAACTGATGCCAGATGGCATATAAGCTGATGGACTAACAAGGAGCAGATATGCTCTCCCTTTTGAAACAAATAAAAAGTGAACAAAATACATGAAACAAGCACTGTACACTAGGAAACAAAAGATAGTGGTCCCTGAGAGATGGGGAACACTATAACTGACCCAGTTTGCAGTTGTGGTGCAGAGAAGGGGAGCCCCTCTGCAGACTACTGGACCTCTTGAGTTGGGAGATTAGAGCTAAGGATCCAGGTAAACAAGTAATCCTGAATTCTTGGATAGGCTGTCAGAGATGTTAGGACTACACAGAGAATGAACCCCAAAGTTCTGCAGAGTGTCCCATTTTTGTATTTAGTCAAGTGATGATCAGCACATGTATGCGAGGAAACCACTGGTGGCTGAAGAAAAAACTATCTTGAAAAACTAGAGGTAACAATACCTAGTGATCACAGAGGGCCTTAAAGCATGCTTATCCCACCAGCCAGACTATTCAGTGGTCGATTTTCCAATGGTACTGAGGGGACTTTCCTTTGTAATGCAGACTCATTGGTTACAGACTGATCTCACTTGGTAAATCTCTAAAGGAAGACCTGAAAAAATAAAACTATATTCAATTAAATTAACTGCTTTCTAGAACAGAGCCTAAATCTACACACACAGACACATATATGTATGTGTGTAAATCAAAACTTACAAATATGTTACAGAATCATATATATA
>NW_007252969.1:65756-70344 GCF_000164805.1 Carlito syrichta | reverse complement strand
ATCATATATATATATATATATATATATATATATATATACACATAAATGATTCTGGGCTATCATGCTGTTTGAGCTATATCACTATCATTAAAAAATTATACATATATATAGTGGAGGCACAGTTCCAGTTATTGGAGAGTCTAAGATGCAATGTCACCTAATCCCAACAGGCTGAGGCTGCAGTTAACCATATTCATGCCATTGCACTCCAGTCTGGGCGACAGAGTGAGAACTTGACTCAAAAAACAAACAAACAGAAAACCAAACAAAAGTCACCAACTTGTGTATCTCCTGATGATTCTCTGGGAGAAATATATCACTTCTGTGATATCATTGCTCAAAATCTATTAGCTAAATCAAATGATGAGAAAACAGCAGAGTATCCCTATTTGAGGGACAATCTTCAGCATCACTGCCTTGTTTTCTTAACAAACAATTAATTGGCTGTTGTATATAATGAATAATTCCATAGTGTTTATGCATATAATATCCTTTTTATAGGAAATATGCACTAAAAAATATTTAAGAATAAAGTGGCATCATGTCTGTTCCTCTCAAATGTGTCATAACACACTGTATACACACATACATCTATGAATACATACACGCAGAGAGAAAATGATAACATATAGAAACATATTAACATTTAGGTAATCTAAGTAAAGATTAAATGAAAGTTCTGTGTACTGGTCTAATTATTCTGTAATTTTGAAATTATTTTTTAAAATATTAAAATTCCGAATATATTTAATATAATTAAAAGTAAAAGTAAGTGAACAGCATCATTTATACTTTCATTTATTTCTTTTAATCGTGTTATTACTGAAAAAAATTTATTATTTTTAAATCAAAACTTACAAGTATGTTTGTCATTCAAAGAAGTTATAGAAAAAGTCAGTTATCTCACAAACAAGAAAGGGTTATAAGGAAAACAACAGGACACTGCTGAAGGGATAGTTATTTTTGTTTTGAGTCACACTGTTGCCCAGACTGGAGTACAGTGGCACGCTCATGGCCACAACAGCCTCAACCTGCTCGGCTCTGGCAATCCTTCCATATCAGCCTTCCAAGTAGCTGAAACAACAGGTGCACACCACCATGCCCAGCTAAATTTTTATTTACTGGAGAGACAAGTTCTCACCAAGTTGCCCAGGCTTGTCTCGAACCCCTGGACTCAGGCAATCCTTTTGCCTCAGGCTCCCAATGTACTGGGATTATAGGCTTAAGCCACTGCACTGGGCCTGGGATGCATTTCTTAATTTTTTTTTTTTTTTTTTAAAGATGTGGGGTATAATTCAGGATTAGGTATGCAGGTGGTCATTGTACAGGTAAAGTGTCAGCCCCTCTTCCATCCCCATTTTGCCTGATTTGAGATCAGGTATGCTTATTAATGTTATGTGCTATCCATCTCCCCTGGCAGTGTCCAGCTACCGACAATTCCTTTCTTATAGTATTATGGTAAATGTTCAGTATCCCTTATGAGTGAGAATATAATGTTCCTCAGTCCTTTGTTTCTGTGATAAATCACTGAGTATTATAGATGCTAAATCCATTCAAGTTGATGTGAAATCCATAATTTTGTTCTTCTTTATGACTTTGTAATATTCCATTGTGTATATGTCCACATTTTTTTCCAACCCAGTTTCAATGGACAGCACGATTGGTTCCATATTTTTGCTATTGTAAAAGTGCTGTAATTAACATACAAGTGCAGGTATCTTTTCTTTTTTTATTTCTTTTTTTATTTTTTAAATTTTTTTATTATTATTTTTTTGATCAATATATTTTATTATGGTTTTGTGGGGTACAGTTAAGGGTTAGGTGTACAATTACGTTTCGTTCAGGCACCCTGATGAGAAGAGGTGTTTCCCCATCCCCAGAGAGATATTTGCTACTGTTAATCCCATCCGCCTCCCCCCCATAGTTTCCCAGTAGTCAGTCATTTTCTTATAGTATTACATTGGATGTTCAAGGTCCATTATATGAGTGAGAACATGCGATACTCGGATCTTTGTTTCTGTGAGAGGTCACTCAGTATTATAGACTCTAGTTCCATCCATCTAGTTCTTTTTTATGGCTGCGTAGTATTCCATCATGTATATGTACCACATTTTTTTAATCCAGTCTTCTTTTGATGGGCAGCATGGTTGTTTCCAGGTTCTTGCTATTATGAACAATGCTGCGATAAACATACGTGTGCAGGTATCTTTTTTATAGAGTGATTTGACTTCTTCAGGGTATATTGCCAGTAGGGGGATTGCGGGGTCATATGGAAGGTCGATTTTTAGAGCTTTTAGGAATCGCCACACTGCTTTCCACAGAAGTTGCACTAGTTTACACTCCCACCAACAGTGTAGAAGTATTCCCTTTTCACCACATCCTCTCCAGCAGCTGTTATTTTTTGAGTTATTGATAATTGCCATTCTGACTGGAGTCAGGTGGTATCTCAGTGTGGTTTTGATTTGCATCTCCCTGATGATTAGTGAGGTTGAACATTTCTTCATGTGTTTGTTGGATGCTTGGATGTCTTCTTTTGTGAAGTGTCTGTTCATATATTTGCCCATTTTATAATGGGGTTGTTTGTTTTTTTCTTTTCAGCATGTTTTAGTTCCTTGTAGATACAGGATGTTAAGCCTTTGTCAGACCTGAAGTTGGCAAATACTTTTTCCCAGTCTGTAGGCTGTCTCCCTGCTCTCTTGATGGTTTCTTTGGCTTTGCAGAAGCTTGTCAGTTTAATAAGGTCCAACTTATCTATCTTCTCTCTTATGACCCACATGTGGGTTTCGGGTTTTGTTCAGGAATTGAATGCCAGTTCCAACTTCCATGAGGGCATTTCCTTCCTTTTCTAAGGTTCTTATGGTTTGAGGTTTTACATTGAGGTCTCTGATCCATTTGGAGTTAACTTTTGTGCATGGGGATAGATAGGGGTCCTATTTCAATCTTCTGCTTGTGGTCAGCCAGTTTTCCCAGTACCATTTACTGAATAGGTTCTCCTCTCCCCAGTGGTAGGTTGTGGGGGCTTTGTCGAAGATGAGTTGGTTGAGAAATTGAGGTTTTGCTTCTGGAATCTCAATTCTATTCCATTGATCTATATGCCTGTTCCTATACCAATACCAAGCTGTTTTGATGATTGTAGCTTTATAGTAAAGTTTGAAGTCTAGTAATGTGATACCAACTGCTTTGTTTTTTTTTGCTGAGGATTGTTCCGGTTATTCCTGGACATTTGTGTTTCCATATGAATTCCTGTGTTGTCTTTTCTAGGTCTGAGAAGAATGTTACTGGTAATTTGATGGGTATTACATAGAATTTGTAGATTACCTTAGGTAACATGGACATCTTCACAATGTTGATTCTGCCAATCCATGAGCATCGGATATTTTTCCACTTGTTTGTGTCACCTTTGATTTCTTTGAGCAATGTTTTGTAGTTTTCATTATAAAGGTCTTTCACGTCTCTGGTTAGGAAGACTCCAAGATATTTCATTTTTTTTGTGCCTATTGTGAATGGAATTGTGTTTTTTATTTGGGTTTCTGTTTGTTTATTATTGGTGTAGAGAAATAAAATTGTCTTTTGTACATTTATTTTGTATCCTGAGACTTTGCCAAAGGCCTTTATCAGTGTAAGGAGGTTTTTAACAGATTCTCTTGGGTTTTCAAGGTACACAATCATATCAACTGCAAAGAGAGATAACTTGACTTCCTCTTTCCCTATTTGGATTCCCCTGATTGCCTTCTCTTCTCTGATTGCTCTAGCCAGGACTTCCAATACTATGTTGAGCAGGAAGGGTGAGAGTGGGCATCCTTGTCTTGTGCCAGTTTTCAGGGGAAATAGTTCCAATTTTTGTCCATTTAGGAGTATGCTGGCTGTGGGTTTCTCCTAGATGGCTTTTACTATTTTGAGGTATGTTCCCCGTATGCCTAGATGTTCAAGGGTTTTTATCAAGAAGGGGTGCTGGATTTTATCAAAAGCTTTTTCTGCATCTAATGATACAATCATGTGGTTTTTGTTTTGACATCTGTTGATGTATTTAATTACATTTATGTTTTTACTAATGTTGAACCAGCCTTGCATCCCAGGAACGAAGCCTACTTGGTCATGATGGATGATTTTTGAGATGTATTGCTGAATTCGGTTTGCTAGGATCTTGCTGAGAATTTTAGCATCTAAGTTCATCAAAGATGTTGGCCTGTAGTTCTCTTTCTTTGTTGGATCTTTACCTGGCTTGGGTATCAATGTGATGTTGGCTTCGTAAAATGATTTGGGGAAAGTTCCATCTTTTTCAATCGCCTGGAATACCTTCAGTAGGATTGGTATCAGCTCCTCCTTAAATGCCTTGTATAATTCTGCTGGAAAGCCATCTGGACCAGGGCTTTTTTTTGTAGGAAGTTTTCTTATTACATAGTCTATTTCCTTGTTGTTATTGGTCTATTTAGGGTCTCAATTTCTTCTTGTTCCAATCTAGGTAGGTTGTGTGATATCAGAAAGTCCTCCATTTCCTTAAGGTTTTCAAGTTTGTTTCCATATAAGTGTACGTAGTAGTCTCTAATGATCTTTTGTATTTCTTCAGGTCAGATGTGACTTCATCTTT
>NW_007252969.1:64744-65736 GCF_000164805.1 Carlito syrichta | reverse complement strand
CTACTACAGCTTTCAAGGCGTCCCAGAGATTTTTGATAAGATGTTTCTTCATTTTCATTTGTTTCAGGTATCTTTTGATCTCTGTTTTGATTTCATCATTGACCAGGAGTTGTTTAGCATCATGCTGTTTAGTGTCCATGTCTTTGTGGGTTTTGGGGGGACCTTGTCGGTGTCAATGTTTATTTTTTTTCCACTGTGGTCCAAGAAGGTGCATGGTAGAATTTCAGTCCTTTTAAATTTGCTTATGCTTGATTTATGGCCAATTACATGGTCGATCTTAGAATACATTCCATGTGGTGATGAGTAGAATGTATATTCTGTGGTCTTTGTATGGAGTGTTCTGTAGGTATTAATTAAGTCCATTTGGTCCAAAGTCACATTGAGGTTCCAGATCCCCTTGCTGATTTTTTGACCTGATGATCTGTCTAGGGTTTTGACTGGGGTATTAAAGTCCCCAGTTATGATGATGTTAGAGTCAATATCTTTCTTTTGTTTTCCTAGAAGTTGCTTTATGAAAGTTGACGCACCTATGTTGGGTGCATATATGTTAAGAATAGATATTTCTTGTTGATGGATTGATCCTTTTATCATTATGTAGTGGCCGTCTGTATCTTTTTTGATTTTTAATAGTTTGAAGGGTATTTTGTCTGAAATTAAGATCGCTACTTCTCCTTTCTTTTGCATTCCATTCGCCTGAAAGTTTGTTTCCCATCCTCTTACTTTGAGTCTGTGGGTGTCCTTTCTAGTGAGGTGAGTCTCTTGAAGGCAATAGATTGTTGCCTGATGATATTTTATCCATTTTGCCATTCTATGTCTTTTCAGTGGTGCATTTAGTCCATTCACATTTAGGCTAATAATTGAAATGCAAGAGTTGATCCCTGTCATAAGGTTCTTACAGAATTGTTCCTGTTTGTTGTCTTTCTTTGGTTTTTGGAGTTGGCTCATGTGTGTTTTTAATCTTTTGCCTGTACTCTTGTGAAGAATGTTGTTGT
>NW_007252969.1:26257-64218 GCF_000164805.1 Carlito syrichta | reverse complement strand
GTCTTCTCGTTTGTTGTCTTGCAGGGGTTCTCTGAATCTCTTGTGTTTGAATTTTTTCATTCTTGATGAGATGAGGGAAGTTTTCTTGAATGATTTCATGAAATGTTTGTTCCCAGTGTGGCTTCTGTTTCTCTCTCTGCCTCAGGAAGCCCAATTACTCTTAGGTTTGGTCTCTTGAAGTGATCATTCATCTCTTGCAGGTTTTGTTCTGTCTTTTTGAGCTTCTTTTCTATGCTTTTGACAGTTTGGGTTAGTTCTGTGTTTTGGTCTTCAAGCTCTGAGATTCTTTCTTCTGCTTGGCTAATTCTGCTTTCCATGCTTATTATTCTGTTATTCATTTCCATCACAGTATTCTTTACTGCTGTTATTTCTGACATCAGCTCCTTCCTATTTTCCTCTTGTCTCTCCTCAATTTTTTTAATTCTCTCCATTAATGTCTTGATGTCTGGGTTTGTTGCATGTGACCAGTCATTCTGGAGGCTCTTCGTTGTTTGTGTTCCAGAATCTGTTTTCTCAGTGTCTGATCTCCCAGGGGTCTGTGTGAGACCTATATTCCTCTTTTGGTTTTTCTTCATTTGTGTGGTTTTTCCCCCTCCCTACTTTTTCCTTCCCTCCGCGTCACCGTCTTTTTTAATTCTGTTATTCAGGGGTAAAGGGATTGGTTTTACTCCTGTTTGTTCAATCTCCTATTCTTTATGTATGCCCTCTTACTTTGTTCAATTCTGGAGTTGCACTGCAGGTTGGGGGTGGTCATTTTTGCAGTTTTGAGATTTATTTAAGGGGGGAACTGTGATTCAAAATCTATCTGCAGGTCCTGGTATTCGCTGACAGGTGTGTGGATAATCTGGAACCCACTTCCCACTGCCTTGGATTCTGTCCATACAGTGGGACTGTAGGTTTACTCCCTGAAATAAAATGTGGTTAGCAGAGGGAAGAGAATGGAGCAGACAGTGGATTGAAGAGGGGGGTGGAGATATAGAGGAGTAAAGGGGGAAACAAACATGTGCCAACAAATGGAGAGAGAGACCTATACTGAAACAGATAAAAACGATAGACCACAGCTACAGATGAACCAACTCCCATACAAAAAATAAAAAATAAAACATATAGTGATGCTAACATACAAGCTAACCAACCACCTTATTGGTGTGCTGTTCCTCTATGCAAAGATATGGTTTACAGAGAGAAGAAAAGGAAGAGGAAAAATGAAAAAAAAGAACAATACAGTAGGAATAGAATTAAGTCATTAAACTAACAGAACCAATCAAGCACACTCTGAGACTTTTCGTTTAAGTCCAATGTCCTTTCAGCTCTGATTTCTAGCTTTCTTTTCAAGCTGGTAAATTAGCTCACAGTTAGGGTCAGTTGCCCCTGGCCTGCTGTGAAGGACAGTTCAGATCACCCTTCGTTTACCACTCTGGCCTGTCTGTTTTTCAAGCTTGTTTCTCCCATTTCAGTGTTGTTACCTTGAATCACCAGCAGGTGGTGCCATCTCAGCTGCTCACCCCAGAGTGGGTGGGGCCGGACAGGAACCGCAGAGACTGGAGATGGATGCCTACCTCAGGGTACAGGCAGGAGACTCGCGGTGGGCAGGACGTCTCGGTCGCAGGAGAGGTGGTAGCGATCCCAGCAGATCTTCCCTGAAGGGGCTTCAAGGACTGAAGTCGTGGACTGCCTCCGGCCTGGGTGGTGCGATGTGCTACCAGCGGCAGTGGCAGCATCATCTGCGCTGCAGTGGCTGTCCAGTCTTCTGCGATGCCCCAGCGGTGGCAACGGCCAAGCGCTGTATGAAGAGCAGGCTGCGATGTTGGGGTCCGCAGCCCCTGGGGCGAGAGCCAGAGACCCACTGCAGTTCTCCTTTGCAGAGGGTTTCACAGACCAGGTTGCCCCGTTGCCATCTTGCCAGAAGTCCCAGCTAATTTTTTAAAAATTTGTTGTAGAGATGAGGTCTCATCAAGTTGTCCAGGCTGGTCTCAAGCCCCTGAGCTCAGGCAATTCTCTCTGCCTCCCGAGAAAGTGCTAGGATTACAGGCATGAGCCACCAAGCCCCACCCAGGTATTTTTGTTTGTTTGTTTGTTTTGCAGTTATGTTGGGACCATGTGAACTGACTTCTGGCCAGAGGAATGTGGGCAGAAGCAATGTGTATCACTTCTTGTCTTGGCCCTTAAAATGTACATGGTCTTCTCTCTCCTCCTCCCTCTTCCTCTCCCTCTCTCCTGTTCATATGGCTGGAGGCAAAGAACTCCAACGTGGGATAAGTAAGATTGAAGAATCCTGGACTTCTATGGCATGGATTAAATGAGAGACAGCCAGAACAGCAGCCTGACTTGATGAACTGTGATGTAAGAAGTAAACTTTGTTGTGTTAGGCCCCAGCAATCATAGGAGTTATTCGCTAAAACAGCTAACATTAATTATTCTGATATATGATTATTCTGATGTCAGACACAGTATCTTTGTGTTTTAGGTTTTCTCTAGGATACAGCAAATAGCTAGATTGTTCTGTTTTAATCTAATCTGAGGACATATCTATGAGTTTAGTCCATTTACACTTTATAGCAATTTTAACTAATTGTTTATATAGTTGGAATTATTTTTACCATTTTATTTTCTTTAAAATATTTTTTAAATAGACATAGATCACACTATGTTACCCAGGCTGGTCTTAAACTCCTGGCCTCAAATGATCCTCCTGCTTCAGATGCCAGCCACTGCACCCAGCTCTGGCCTGTATTTTATTTTATTGTTTTTTTGAGTCAGAGTCTCACTCTATTGCCCAGGCTGGAGTACAGTGGCATGATCATGGCTCATAGCAGCCTCAACCTCCTGGGCTCAGGTGTTCCTTCCACCTCAGCATCTGAGTAGCTGGGACTATAGACGTGTACCACCACACCCAGATAACTTTTTATTGATTCTTTGTAGAGACAAGGCCTTGCTATGTTGCCCAGGCTGGTCTCGAACTCCTGGGCTCAAGCAGTCCACCCACTTTGACCTCTCAAAGTGCGGTGACTACATGTATCAGCCACTGCACCTAGCCTGTTCTGCATTTTCTGTCTTTCCCCCATTTCCTGTTGTCTTTCAGATTGTTCTTTTGATTCCATTTTTTCTCTACCATTTTGGAAGTTATACTCTCTATTTTTATTCTTAGTAATTACTCTTAAATTTTAGCATGTTGGCTAAGCATGGTGTTTCACACCTGGAATTCTAGCCCTTTGGGAGGCCAAGACTGGAGGATTGCTTGAGCCAGGGGTTTGAGACTAGCCTGGGCAACAGAGAGAGACTAATTAGCCAGTTGTGGTGGCATGTGCCTGTAGTCCCAGCTACTTGGGAGGCTGAGACAAAAGGATTGCTTGAGCCCAAGAAATCCAGGCTAATCACCATCCTCTTGACTTACAAATTATTGTTATAACAGGCATTTTAGCACTATCTTGTTTTTAACCTCCAAATTAGACATTATTACTGTTTTGTAAATCTCAGACTTTATTTCTGAGATTATTTTTCTTTATCCCGATGTATACACTTAAAAGCTCCTTTTAATGCACAACTGTTGGTGATACAGTTTTTGGTTTTCTGAAATGGCCTCATTTTGCCCTTATTCTCAAATACATAATGTAGGTGGGAATCAAATTTTATATCAACAGTGGTTTTCTCTCAGCAATCTGAAGTTATCTGTCTTCTGGTTGCTGGCTCCTGTCTAGCTGTTATTCCTTTTAATGATCTCTCTTTGTTCCTCTGGCAACTTTTAGGATTTTCTCTTTGTATTTTGTGTTCTTCAGTTATACTGAAGAAGCTTGGCTCTCCTACATTCTCTCTCTATTTCCATTTCTTTTCACTTTACTGTCCTTTGAGAGTCTGACTTTATGCAGAGGTTTCAATTTCAACCCCTATCTTCCCTGAGCCCAAGATCTTGTCTTCCACACACGAGGTCATTAAAACCTGAAACTTTAGATTCCTGGTGTTGACAAATGTTCTCAGGACATCAGTCACTCACCATGCTGGTTTGTAGCTCCTTCTTTATTTTTCACTCCTGAGGATTTTCCTTCTACAAGCTAAACAATGCCTTTTAGAAGATGTTTTTTTGTATTTTATTTGGAATTTCTATGGTTTTTGCAGTGGGATGGTTTTTTCAGAATATTCAGTCTACCGTTTTCTCATAAGCCAAAGTCCACATTGTCACTTCATTATGTGGAATTATATACTTAGGATAAAATCTTGAGAGTGGTAGGACTGCTTACATCCGAGATTTTAAACATTTTTATAGCTGTTTATATGCATTGTCATATTGCTTTCCAGCCATTTTCTGTGAGTGGTGAGTAGTTATTGATTGATGTTTATTTAAATTGATTGATGTTTATTTAAAAATTTTGATGTTTATTTATCTGCTTCATGGAGGCAGAGTGCTACAATAGAGTATGGGCTTTGAATTAATCAAAGTTGGTTCTCTCTTCCTATCCCCATCCCTCCCTCAGCCCCCCCATTATTCACATACATAGAGATTAGGGAACTTTTTTTTCCTTAAAAGTTTTTGTTAGGGTATATTCCCAGTAGGGGGATTGCAGGGTCATATGGAAGGTCAATTTTTAGAGCTTTTAGGAATCGCCACACTGCTCACTCTATAAAAAAGATACCTGCACACGTATGTTTATCACAGCATTGTTCACAATAGCAAGAACCTGGAAACAACCATGCTGCCCATCAAAAGAGGACTGGATTAAAAAAATGTGGTACATATACATGATGGAATACTACGCAGCCATAAAAAAGAACAAAATCATGAATTTCGCTGCAACCTGGATGGAACTAGAGTCTATAATACTGAGTGACCTCTCACAAAAACAAAAATCCGAATATCACATGTTCTCACTCATATAATGGACCTTGAACATCCAATGCAATACTATGAGAAAATGACGGATGGTACTGGGAAACTATGGGGGGGAGGGGGGATGGGATTAACAGTAGCAAATATCTGTCGGGGGATGGGAAAACACTTCTTATCTACAGGGTGCCTAAATGAAACGTCATTGTACACCTAACCCTTAACTGTACCCCACAAAACCATAATAAAAAATACTGATTAATAAAAAAAAAAAAGTTTTTGTTAGACCGGGCTTGGTGGCTCAGACTGTAATTCCAGCACTTTGGGAGTCTGAGGCGAGTGGATTGCCTGAGCCTGCGGGTTCGAGACCAGCCCAGGCAACTTGACAAAACCTCGTCTCTACAATAACTCAAAAATTTAGCCAAGCATGGTAGCACGTCCTTGTAGGTTCAGCTACTTGGAAGGTTGAGGTGGAAGGATCGCCTGAGCCCAGTGGGTCAACACTGGGGTGACTGTGAGCATACCACTGCACTCCAGCCAGGACGACAGAGTGAGACTCCAACTCAAAAAAAAAAAAAAGTTTTGTTATGGTTTGAGACGTAAGATAATTAAGAAAGAAGGGGCCATTTGAATTTGAGAGAGAGAGAATGAAGATACATGTAGAAGAAATTCTGGCTAAAAATGCTGGTTTGAACATTTAAGTATCTGTTCCCTCTTCAAACTCCCCTAAAATAACAGTAAAGAGATTTTTTTTTTAGACATTTAAACCTTCAGTGATTGAGATCAGAGAAAACAGCAGCAAAATTTTGTCAATTGGAAAACTTGTGAATGGATGGTGGTTGAATAGAAGATCTGAGAAAAATGAATCTTAAACCATTGAGATACCACCTAACCCCAGTAAGAATGGCCATCACTAATAAAACAAACAACAACAGGTGTTGGCGAGGATGTGGAGAAAAAGAAATGCTTCTACACTGCTGGTGGAAATGCAGACTAGCATATCCTCTTTGAAAGACAGTGTGGCGATTTCTGAAAGAACTAGAAACTGACCTTTCATATGACCCAGCAATCCCCCTATTGGGAATATACCCGAAGGAACTCAAATTATTCTACAAAAAAGACATCAAAGAAGCAAATCAGTTTACACTCTGGGACCCCCCCAGAAGACTCAGGAATTGGCAAGAGTGAATTACTTTTGGAAGTGAAGGATGAAATAGAAAGAATTGGTTAAAAATCTGCTTAAGGCCAGGCATGGTGGCCCATGCCTGTGATCCCAGCACATTGGGAGGCCAAAGTGGGAACATTGCTTGAACCTAGGAGTTTGAGACCGGCCTGAGCAACATAGGGAGACCTCATCTCTACAAAAAAATTTTTTAAATAGCTCAACATGGTGATGCGTGCCTGTAGTCCCAGCTACTTGGGAAGCTGAGGTGGGAGGATCACTTGAGTCCAGGAGTTTGAGGCTGCAGCAATAAGCTATGATTGCACCACTGCACTCCAGCTTGGGCATCAGAGTCAGATCCTGTCTCAAAAAACAAAAAGATAAAAAATAAAATCTGTTTAAGAAGCAATTAGAACAACAAATTTCTTCTCCACAGTTTTGAGTTGAATTGTGACTCCTCCCCACCTCCTGTCTGTCCATCCCCATTCCCCACCAAAAAGATACGTTAGAGTCCTAACCCCCCAGTACCTCAGAATGTGACCTTATTTGCAGATGTTATTAGTTTAGATGCGATCATACTAGAATAGGTTTGGCCCCTAATCCAATATGACTGTTGTCCTTATAAGAAGACAGCCATGTAATGACAAAGACACACAGGAAGAACACCATGTAATGATGAAGAGATTGGAGTTATGCATTTGCAAGCCAAGGAATGTCAAAAATTGCCAGCAAACCACCATAAACTAGAAAGAAGCAAGGAAAGATTCTCCCCTGGAGGTTTAAGAGGGAGCATGGCCCTGCGGTCACCTTGATCTCGGCCCTCTAGCCTGCAGAACTATGAGACAATAAATTCCTGTTGTTTTAAGCCACCCAGTTTGGGGTACTTTGTTACAACAAGTAGCTAGGAAACTAATACACCCACCTTGTGATCAGGTAGCTGCCCTTCCTTCACTTAGGCACAAGATTGGAGACTTTTTTGCCTAGAGAGGGCAAAACAAAAGTTCTCTGAACTAGAAAACATACGGCACAGTTAGGGGCCACAGAACTGTGCCAAAAACAGGGATTAAGCAAAAGTTTACATATCGAATGTTGAAACCCCTGCCTTCTTCCTTCACCAGGTACTCAAAATGCTTGCTATAAGGGTTATGCCCTCCAGGAAGTTTAGGACTTCCCTGGAGAGTCTGACCAACAAGGGAAAAGACTTCGAAATACTGGTATGGGGGAAGGGAGTTCTACAACTAGACAGGGAAGCTTAT
This sequence comes from Carlito syrichta, assembly GCF_000164805.1. Taxonomy (NCBI): domain Eukaryota; kingdom Metazoa; phylum Chordata; class Mammalia; order Primates; family Tarsiidae; genus Carlito; species Carlito syrichta. The sequence goes on along the minus strand of NW_007252969.1, from coordinate 56,981 downwards.
AATCACTTGGCTCCACTCAACTACACAGAGCCTCTAGTCTTTTTTTTTTTTTTTGAAAGCAGGATTTATTGAGAGGACAGAAAAGCTCCCACAATGGGAGGGGTCCCGAAGGGGTTGCCTAGCCTTCAGTCTTAAAAAGCACAGGCAAGCCGGCCCGGTGGCTCAGCCTGTAATCCCACGCCTTTGGGAGGCTGAGGTGAGTGGATTGCCTGAGCCCGTGGGTTCGAGACCCGCCTGGGCAGCAAGACCTCATCTCTACAATAAATCAAAAAATCAGCCGGGCGTGGTAGCGCATGCCTGTAATTCCGGCTACTCGGAAGGCTGAGGCTGAAGGATCCCCGGAGCCTAGCAGTTCGAGGCTGCGGTGGCCGGGAGCGGCCACTGCACTCCAGTCTGGGCGACAGAGTGAGACTCCAACTCAAATAAATAAATAAATAATAAAAAGCACAGGCAACCAGGCATCATTGGACATCTGAGGAAAGCTTGTAGCATGGAAGATAGAGGCACAAACGGGGGAAACGTGAAGGAAATAGATGATCCAAATGTAGAAACCCTTAAAAAAAAGATTACTAATAAGAGGCCAGGGGGCAGTGGCTCACACCTGTAATCCAGCACTTTGGGAGGCTGAGGCAGGGAAATCTCTTGAGCCCAAAAGTTTGAGACCAGTCTGGGCAATATGGTGAGACCTCGTCTTTATAAAAAATAAAACAAAAAATTATCCTGGCCTATAGTCCCAGTTGCTCAGAAGGCTGAGGGGGAAGGGTCTTCTGAGCCCAGGAGTTCAAGGCTGTGGTGAGCCAGGATCACACCATTGCACTCCAGCCTGGGTGACAGAGTGAGACCTCAACTCAAAAAAAAAAAAAGATATTGCATTAATGAAATAAGAAAGCATGATTATACGTATCTGTGTGTATGAAAATTATAAGAATTTTGGATGTTAAAGCCTCAATATAAAGGTTTGAATTTTAAAATAAGAAACCCTCCTGGGAGTAAATCAAAACCACAAAGTTTCATTGTAATATTTTAGAATACTGGAGACAAATAAATGGCCCCATAAGTTTCCAGAGAGAAGAAACCAACTTTACATAAAGAGAAGATCAGATTTCTCAGCTGCAACAATGGAAGCTAGAAGACAATAAAGCAATGCCTTTAGAATTCTGAGGAAGGCCAGGTGCAGTGACTCACACCTGCAATCCCAGCACTTTGGGAGGCTGAGACAGGAGGATTACTTGAGCCTGGGAGTTCGAGATCAGCCTAGGCAATGTAGCAATACCTCATCTCTACAAAAAATTTAAAAATTATCTGGTGTGATGGTGCACGCCTGTAGTCCCAGCTACTCAGGAGGCTGAGGTGGAAGGATTGCCTGAGCCCAGGAGGTTAACACTGCAGTGAGCCGTGATCATGCCACCACACTCTGGCTTGGGTCACAGCGTGAAACCCATACTAAAAAAAAAAAAAAAAAAAATCTGAGGAAAGCAATTTTCTACCTAGAATTCTAAAACACCAAACTCTCAATTGTGTGTGAGGGTGGGATAAAGGCATTTTCAGACATCCAAGATTACAGGAATTTTACCTCCCATGTGCATTTCTCTGGAGGATGTTGTTTCACCAATACAAGAGTATCAACAAAGAAAGAAGTTGAACATGGGGTCCAGGAAACGGGATCCAACACGAGAGGTGAAGGGAATCCCTAAAACGATGAGGAAATTCCAAAACAGCAGCCAGAAAGCAGAGCTGGAGAAACAAATCCAGATGGAACTGATCAGATGGCTCCAGAAGAGACTCTTTAGGTAGATGAATTCATAAAGCTAATACGTTTGAATATAAAAGGAGAGTTTTTTTCCAACTGAGAGTAAGTTTGCGAATATGTATGTAGGAAACCAAATAAATTTTTAAAAAGACGTATTATTTTCAGGACAAAACAAAAAGTTGGAAAGGAAGAGTAATCATAGTATATTACATATTTGAGCAGTGAATGACATTTCTATTTACTGACCTAACCAAAATTAGAATATAACCATGTGAGAAAACTGGAGGGATGGGGAACGTATATGCGTGTAGTTGTGTGGATGATTAAGGAAAGAGTTTAATCCTTATCTCCTGTAATGGAAAGTCAGTCGGTGATGTCTATCTTGGTCCATTTGGGCTGACATAACAATACCATAGACAGAGTGGCTTATAAACAACAGAAATTTATTTCTCACAGTTCTAGAGACTGAGATGTCCAAGATCAAGGTGCTGACCAATTCAGTATCGGGTGAGGCCCTGCTTCCTGGCTCCTAGATGTATGTCTTTTTACTGTGTCCTTACATGGCAGAAGAGGGCAAGTGAGCTCTCTGGGATCCATTTTATAAGGGCACTAATCCCATTCATGAGAGCTCTATTCTCTTATGACCTAATCACCTCCCAAAGGTCCCACCTTCTAATGGCATCACACTGGGAATTAAAATTTCAACATATGAATTAGGGTGGGAGTGGGAACACAATTATTCAGTCTATAGCAATGTCCAAAATTGAAAAATCAAGAAGCATCTAATTCAGAGATATGGAAGTAAATACCAAAAGAATCAATTAAAATATTTGAAACCATTGCCTCTGAGGATCAGAAGATAGAGAAAAGAGGAGCAGTCTGGTGGTTTTTATAACAATCATTGTAGAACTATTTGATTTTTAAAGCTCTGTGCAAGTATGCATTTGATTTTAAGGACTAAATTTTTAAAAATACTGGAAAACAGAGAATTGTTAGGATGCAGACAGGAGTGTGCTGGTTGTTAAGTACATATAGCCATTATTGAAAATTAATCTTATCAAGTTACAACTAAGCAAACTATATTAAAATCACAGGTGCAACTACTCAAAACTCATCACTGCTTATTATTTTAATTATTTAAGAATAATCTAATCTATATTTTATATTCTATAATCTTGGCTTTTGCTATTATTTATACCTATTGTATCTGTATTGTAGGAATGCTATATAATGGACATCTCTTCCCAACTGTTGTGACATCTTGTTGGTAACTTTTTTTTTTGAGTCAGAGTCTCACTCTGTTGCCCAGGCTGGAGTGCAGTGGCACGCTCACAGCCACCAAAGTCTCAACCTGCTGGGCTCAGGCGATCCTTCCGCCTCAGCCTTTCAAGTAGCTGGAACTACAGGTGCCACTACGCCCAGCTAATTTTTTGATTTATTGTAGAGACAAGGTCTCACCAAGTTGTCCAGGCTGGTCTTGAACCTCTGGGTTCAGGCAATCCTCTCACCTCGGCCTCCCAAAGTGCTGGGATTACTGGTTTGAGCCACTGTGCTCAGCCTATGCTGGTAACTATAAAACATTATATATATATAATATTTAATTTCTTGTTTATTTCCTAACTTTTTATTGTTAAATGTAGCACATCTGCAGAAAATCATATAAAATGAACATACAGTTTAATGCACTTTATTTATTTATTTGTTTATTCATTTATTTACTTATTTTTAGAGATAGGGTCTTGCTCTGTCGCCCAGGTTGGAGTGCAGTGGTGCAATATTAGCTCACTGCTGCAGCCTCAAACTCCTGGGCTCAAGCAATCCTCCTGCCTCAGCATCCTGAATAGCTAAGATTATAGGCATGTGCCACCATGCCAGGCTAATTTTTAAATTTTTTGTAGAGATGAGGTCTCACTTTGTTGCTCAGGCTCATCTCAAACTCCTAGCCTCAAGTGTCCTCCCAAAGCCTCCCAAAGCACTGGGATTACAGTCATGTGCCACCATGCCTGGTCCTTAATGTGTTCTTGTAAGGCACGACACCTTTGTAACTGTCATCCATGTCAGAAGAAAGAATCAGGACTGACCACCCCAGAAACCCTTTACTTGCTTCCCCCAAAAGTAACCATATTCCTGGTTTTTATGGTAATTACCTCATTTCTTTATAGTTTCATCACCTAAGCATATATCTATAAACACACTTATAATAAACATGTGGTTTAATCTCACCTCTTATTTTTATATGGCTTTTACCTCTTTTTCATCTGTAGGTTCCCTGTCCACCTCTTTTTTTCTCCCCCTTGCAAGTTGCTGGCAAAACTGGATCATTCATCCTGTAGTATCTCTCATGATCTAGATTTTGCTGATTGAATTTGTTAGTGTAGCTAACATGTTCCTCTGTCCTCTGTATTTTCTGTGCATTGGTAGTTGGTTCCAGAGACTCATTTTTATTACTAAAAACAACAACAAAAATTAGTTCAGTAAATACCGGGAGTGCCAAAAAAAGTGTACACATTTTAAGAGATGTTCGCTGTAATCAGAAGTGTTTGGACACTGATGGCAACCACTTTCAACACCTCTTGTAATTGCAGAAGTCAAATATGACTTGTATTCATCTTATTGAGTATTACAACTTTAATACAATTTTTTCCTTTCTTAAAAATGCATAATTTTTTGTCACCCTCTGTATATAGATATCTTCAATAGGATACAAACATAAAGTAATTTTTAAGGACTTTCACATTTTAGGCACCTTACAGAATCTTCTTGAGAGACAAATTGTTATAGTTCACTCTTTAACATTAGCTTGGTCGCCAACTCAGGAGATATCTCCAGAAATGTTAGGCTTTGTGTGATAATAGCATAGAAATAGTGCAGCAAGGCCTTCCTGAAGAAATTATTAACTCTATAACCACTTGTATAGAAACCGTTGTCTATTTTTCAAGGTCACTTTTAACAATGATACATTGACCAATCACCACGGACAATGATTGCAAATCTCATAGAAACAATTTGCAGGAACTCAGCAATCAAGGATTTTTTTAAAAATAGGAAGAAACTTTATTACTTATTTTTGAATAATCAGAACCTTGAGTTTTTAAAAAAGGACACAGAATAATAATAAGATTCTGTAACGATGTGCTCTCACTTTTTCCTATGGTGAACCAATAATACAGTCTTCCTAACTAATGCTAATTATCTGTAGAATAATATTAACAATTTGAAGAAATGTTGACTTGCTTAAAATTAAACATGAAGGCTTCCTATACATGAACAGTATTTCAATAAATTATTTTAAGCGTGGCTTACTTTAGGATTGTCTTGTAGCTTATTTTCATAATGTACTGGTGAACTTATATACTATATTCATACAATTAGTGAAGTTTTAGTAACATGAGAACTTACTTCACCTCTACTGTTAAATCTTTGTTTGGAAGTAAGGTGAGATGCTCAGATTTCTGGGCCAGGAAGATATAAAAGAATGATGATTGCCCCAAATCCAAAAATTTTCAACCCTAGTCTATAACTTACAGTATTATATTGGCTATGATTCATAAAAATGACATTAAGTTTAAAATATTCATGTGTATCATTTTTTAAAGTTCTCCAAGAGTAAGTCACTTCCTTCTGTATTTTTAGAAAAGTGAATATTCATTTCTCCCTGGTAATATTAGCTTATGACAATCTTTAGCATTCAAATTAACCTGTCAAATTATATTCTCCAAAATTCTCCAATGTTTGCAAAGATATGAGAAACTTCTAAAAGTGAAATATCAAGATATGATGATTGTGGGACAGAATTTTTTAAAATGCCAAAAATTATACTGTTCCATCATGGAATATTAAGAAAGAATCAAATACAACCTAAGCATATTTTGGATCAATAATTATTACAGATTTCTATGAATAAAAAGCCTCCAGTGTTAAAAGACGTTGGATCAGCATTTCTGGAAATCTATGATTAATGCCATTATACATCTGTTCCAGGGATTTTATTGTGACATCATCTCTTGAGAAACTTTAAATATTAATCCATAGGTTATTCTCAGCATGCAATCCATTACTTTTTTCTCATTCAGGGTACTTTCTTATTTAGCACAAATAAATTAATGTAATTATTTTAACATACTAAAGTCAGTAGGATCGGATGATGATGATATTTAGGTACATTAATTTAAAGTAAATAAAAATGCTCCGTGCAAAGACTATGCCTTGCCAGTCTCTTTTTGCCTTCACAGATTATTTCTGAAGGCACAGCATCAAAGGAATATTATTTCTGACAAGAATTTTACACTGTCATCCCCAGGAATATTCTGTAGTTCAAGTAATTTTGAGGTAAATCACGACATTCATATTTTTCTTCTAAAATCGTACAAATAAAAAAATCATACAAATCTTTCTTTGGAAGATCATTTCTCTCACTGTGTTCACGGTGTAATTATCCTACTCTTGCTGTGGTAAAATGCCAGGGAATTAATGCCCCTCTGGATAGTCTCACTCAATACCTAAGAGAAGTTGGTGTGTAAATATTCCAACTCCTTCTGCCCTTGGTGGAATAACAGGTGTGTGTGTGTGTGTGTGTGTGTGTGTGTGTGTGTGTGTGTGTGTGTGTGCGCGCGCGTGTGTGTATATGTTTTATACTGGTTCTCAGAACTTCCCCAGCATGACTAAGTTCCAGGTACCCACAGTGACAACTGTGGGTAATAACACAACCTTTATTGGCTGCCTTGCCTTCCTTGTCTCTCTTCTCCTACTGAGGTTGTTTGGGGTTTGCACCTTCTTAAATTAACTGCTACTTGCCTCAGATAGCTTCTGGGAAAGACCAACCTAAGATTCACCTGCGCTTAGTGCTTCAGTTCAACCTTTCCTCAACATTTGAATTAATTTGTCATTTCTTGGTTTTGTAGTACAGTGAAGAGAGAAAATGTCAACTTTATTAGGAAATGGATTTTCAGTTACGTCTGAACATACTGTCTTCTTTGTTTTTGTTCCTTTGCTAATCCTTCAACATAGTGAATCTACAACTGGTTTTGGCTACTTGGAGAGAAAAAATGGGGTCTCTGATGTCTCTGTAGTCAAATCAAGGTTCCAGTCAGTACTGTGTGATTTCAAGGGTGTTTTTAATAAAGTCTATGAGTTTTAGCACCAATTCTGCAGAAACTATCCCAGAAAACTGAAAAGGATGAAATACTTTTCAACTTGTTTTATGAACAGGTTAAAAATAGTGAAAACTGCCAGGCTCGGTGGCTCAGCCTGTAATCCCACGCCTTTGGGAGGCTGAGGTGAGTGAATTGCCTGAGCCCACGGGTTCGAGACCCGCCTGGGCAGCGAGACCTCATCTCTACAGTAAATCAAAAATCAGCTGGGCGTGGTAGCACGCGCCTGTAATTCCGGCTATTCGGAAGGCTGAGGCGGAAGGATCGCCAGAGCCCAGTGGGTCGAGGCTGCGGTGGCCAGGAGCGGCCACTGCACTCCAGTCTGGGCGACGGAGTGAAACTCCAACTCAAAAAAAAAAAAAAAATAGTGAAAATTGAATGTCTGTAGTATAGTTAATAGCAATTTATCAACGTAGTTTTCTGGTTTGCATATTATACTATGGCTATATAAAGATATCACCATTGGGGAAACCTGGGGGAAGGGTACATGGGATACTCTGTACTATTTTTGCAACTTTCTGTAAGTCTATAGATACTTCAAAGTAAATGTTTAAAAATTATATGAGTTTATGTGATTATAACTGGAGCAGGATAAGGCACGATAGGTATTGGCTTTGGATTCTTGGCTACTGCATCTTTCAGGTAATGAAAGTATAGGCTGCTGGCAGGGTGCAGAGGCTCACAATCCCAGCTCTTTGGGAGGCTAGTTTGAGAGGATCATTTGAGCCCACGAGTTTGAGACCAGCCTAGGCAACATAGTGAGACTCCATATCTATTATTTTTTTAAAAAAAGAAAAAAACAAAAAGTATAGGCTGATAGGAGGTGCCCAGACATGATAAAACTGGTTAAGACCTGGCTGAGGTTAGAACAGTTACTTGTACTCTACTAGTTTTTTTTTTACCACACCACAGTGCCTCATTATTATTGCTGCAAAGGAATGGTAGTGGGATGGGAGGAAAGGGGGCCTGGCCCACATACTCTGCTATCCTTTTTGATCTCGCCTCACTTGACACACTAATAAGACTGAAGCAGGTGTACTTGCAGGACAAGCTGTATTCTTGCCCCGCCTTCCCCAGCTCACTAACGTGGGAAAAGCTGTTTAATTAGAGAAAGAATCTTTAACTCACAATTAGAAATGATGTTCTTTAAAATATAAAGTCCTAGGACAGTAAACACGTTGGTGTGAATAAATTTCTGTCAAAATGTAAATTACCCATCATTATAAAATAGAGTGTTCTTGAAGCTTAAAAGAAGAGTCTGTTCTGTCTGTTGGGGTGGAAATACTCTCACAGAGCATGACCTTTTCTGCCTTTTCTACTGCTGTACCTTTGTGTTTCTCCCTGCTCTTCTGTGTTTTACTACTGCTAGGGGTACCTAAAGCTTCATCAGTTACACATTGTGTAATTGTAAAATATCCATATTTGTCTTACCAAATGTTTGTCGCCTTAAATTCTACTTTGCCTATTATTAAAATTTCCACAATTCTTTCTCTCTTTTTTGGGACAGAGTTTTCTTGATCTAGCTTGGCCCAAATTTTATTTTTAATCTTTGCTTGTCATTTATGTATATCTTTTTTAAATTTTTGATTTATTGTAGAGACGACAGCTTGCCAAATTGCCCAGGCTGGTCTTGAACCCTGAGGCTCAAGCAATCCTCTCACTTCTGCCTCCCAAAGTGCTGGGATTACAGGCATGAGACGAGATACCTTGCCCAGCCTATGTGTATCGTTGATAAACAGCTTATACCTGCATTTTATTTTATTTCCCCAACATGAAAGTCTTTTAAGGAAGAAATTTAACTTATTATGCTTATTAAGACAACTTACTTTTGGTCATATTTATATTATATGTCCTCTGCTTCCTATGTATTCTTAATGTTTCACTTTTTCCTGTTTTGACTTTTACTAGGATGGTCTAGTTTTCACTGATCTCTATTTTCCCTGTAGTGATTTGTAAGACTTGTATATTATTTTTATTCTACTATACTTTTCCTTAGTTTGTTTAATTTCTAATTTTTAATTCCATATATGAAACTATGTGTTATTTAAATTAATTATGAGAAGTAAGAATTATCTACATCCACTCCTCATTGCCTATCAATAAATTTAACACACTTTAACCCTACTCATATATCAAATATTTTTTTAAATAATCTGGGTTTTAAATTTTATAGCTTACTTTTTTTTCAAAATTGCTCTTTTTATCACAATCATATTATTTTTAAATGATGTATATTTAACTGTTGTTTTTGTTGTATTCATTGCTTACCAATGTTTCTCATATCTGAAACTTGCCTCATTCTGATTAATATTTCTCAGGTATTAGTATTGCTTCAGCTATCTCTTCAGAAAGGGACATGACTCCTGAAATGTCTGACAATGTTTGCCTTTACACATGAAGAATAGCTGGATCAGGGACTGAATTATAGAGTCACATTTATTTTCTAACAGAACTCCATTTTTTCTATCATTTGGCTCCAGACTTGAAGCTCCACACTAGTGAAATTAATAATACTTAATAGTAATTTGGTCAGACTGAAATGAGAGATCAACAATGATAATGGGCAAAGCAGTATGATAAAATATTTTACAGTTAAGTTTTATGTTTTCTTATCTTTCACTTATTTCCTTCCTGTCTTTACTAAAACACTCCACATTTCAGCCAAATGTTGAAGTGTATTGATTGAAGAAGTTTAATAAAATAAAAAGAGGAATAATAATTTTCAAAGAGGAGAAAATAATTTAGCTCTTTAATACCTGTTGTTCTGCTCCCAGTAACTGATAGATGGATATGGTTATAATCTTCACTTGGAAAATTAGGCCAGGAAAAATTATTCTCAATACTGCATGAACATTTTAAAATTAATTTTTAAGATGTAATTGTTTTATTGAGATATAATTGACCTACAATTAATTGCACATATTGAAAGAGGACAATTCTATAAGTTTTGATGTATGTATACACCCATGAGACCATCACCACATCAAGACAGTGAATATATCCTCCATAGTCCCATAAATTTCCTGGTGCCTCTAGTCCCCTCCCTTCTGCCTTTCCCAGTCCTATATCTAAGTGACCATTCATCTGCTTTCTGTCAGTAAAAATTAGTTTACATTTTCTAGAGTTCTACAGAAGTAAAATCAAAATAGCGTGTGCTCTTTTTTGTCTGACTTCTTTCACTCAATTATTTTGAGATTGATCTGTACTGTTGCAAGTATCAGTAGTTCATCTGAGTAGTATTACATTGTTTCAATATGCCACAATTTGTTCCATTCACCTGTTGATGGACATTTGGGTTGTTTCCAGTTTGGGGCTATTACAAATAAAACTACTTTGTGTGGACATAGACTCATTTCTCTTGATATTGTCAATCTTGTTTAATTTTAGCCATTCTAGTAGGTGTGAAGTGGTATCTCACTGTGGTTTGATATGCATTTCCTTCATGACTAAGGATATTAGCCATTTTTCTTTCTTTCTTTTTTTTCTTTTTTTGAATTGGAGTCTCACTCTGTCTCCCAGACTGGAGTGCTGTGGCCACTTCCGGCCACTGCAGCCTCGACCTGCTGGGCTCTGGCGATCCTTCCATCTCAGCCTTCCAAGTAGCTGGAATTACAGGCGCACACTACCACGCCCAGCTAATTTTTTGATTTTTATTGTAGAGATGAGGTCTCACCAAGTTGCCCAGGCGGGTCTTGTACCCGCGGGCTCAGGCAGTCCACTCACCTCAGCCTCCCAAAGCACGGGATTACAGGCTGAGCCACCAAACCCAGCTAAGCCTTCTTTTTATATGCTTATTTTACATTTATATATCTTTGGTGAAATGTCTGTTCAAATATTTTGCACATTTTGGGTTGGGCTGTTTGTGTTATTAATGACTTTTGAGAGTTCTGTATGTACCCTGCTTACAATTCCTTTATCAGATAAGTGTTCTGCAAACATTTTTCTCACACTGTGGATTCCCCCCTCCCCTTTTCTTAACAATATCTTTCATAGAGCAGTAATTCTTACTTTTGGTGAAGTCCAACTTATCCATTTTTTATGCATTGTCCTTTTAGTGTCAGAAATAATAAACCTTTGTCTAACCTAGGTAAAAAATATGTTCTGTGTTTTCTTCTAGAAGTTTTATTGTTTTAGGTTTTATAGTTCAGTCCATGATCCATTCTTAGTTAATTTTTGTACATGATGTAAGGGATACAACGAGGTTCTTTTGTTTGTTTGGGATGTTCAGTGTCTCCAGCAACATTTGTTGAAGAGATTATCTTTGTAAACATTGCCTTTGCACTTTTGCCAAAAAATCAATTGACCATATATGTGTGGGTCTATTTCTGGACTGTTTTATTCTGTGGATCTGTGGGTCTATCCTTTTGCCAATACCACATGATCTTAATTACTTGTTGTATAGTACCTCTTGAAATTGGGTACTGTGAGCTCTCTAACTTTGCTCTTCTTTTCAAAATTATTTTGGCTATCCTAGTTCCTTTGCTTTATCATATAAATTTTTAAGTCAGGTTGACAATTTCTATAAAAAGCCTTTCTGAGATTTTGGTTGGGGTTGCATTGTATCTATTAATCAATTTGGGGAAAGCAGACATTGTATTATCTATTATTGCATTATAAGTTAGCTCAAAATTTAGCAGCCTGTTGACAACATCAAATATTTATTGTCTCAAAGATCCTGTGGGTCAGGGATCTGGGTGCAGTTTAGCTCAGTGCCTCTGCCTCAAGGTTTCTCACAAGGTTGCAAGCAATCAAGTTGTCAGCCAGGGCTGAGTTGAAGGCTCATCTGGTGAAGGTTCTGCTTCCAGACTGACTCACGTGGCTGTTGGCAAGATTCAGTACCTTGCTGACTATTGGCTGGAGGCCTCCCTCAGTTCTTTGATTCGTGGGCCTCTCTGTAGAGCAGCTCGCAACATAGCAACTAGTTTCCCTTAGAGCAAGGGGGTGAGGGTGCTGAAGACAAAAGCCGCAGATTCTTTGCAACCTAATGTAGGCAGTGACATTCCATCATTTTTTCCTATCCTGTTTATTATGAGTACATGACTAGGTCCAGCTCACGCCCAAGGGGAGGAGATTACACAGGACATGAATACCAGAAGTCAGGAATCATTGGGGACCATCTTTTAAAGTTTGCCTACCACAGACATCTTTTTTTTTTTTTTTTAGTCAGTGTCTCATTCTATCACCCAGGTTGGAGTGCAGAGGCATGATCATGGCTCTCTGCAGTCTCAGCATCCTGGGCTTGGACGATCCTCCTGCCTCAGCCTCCCAAGTAGCTGGGACTACAGGTGCATGCCACTACATCTGGCTAATTTTTTGATTTTTATGTTTGTAGAGATGAGGTCTTACTATGTTACCCAGGCTGATCTCAAACTCCTGGGCTCAAGCAATCCTCTTGCCTCAGCCTCCCAAGGTGCTGGGATTACAGATGGGTGTCACTTTGCCCAGCCCTTTTTTCTTTTCTTTTCTTTTCTTTTCTTTTTTTTGAGTTGAAGTCCCACTCCGTCGCCCAGGCTGGAGTGCAGTGGCACGCTCACAGCCACCCCAGCATCAACCTGCTGGGCTCAGGCAATCCCCCTGGCTCAGGCGATACTTCCGCCTCAGCCTTTCAAGTAGTGGGAACTATAGGCGTGTGCTACCACGCCCAGCTAAATTTTTGATATATAGTAGAGACAAGGTCTCACCAAGTTGCCCAGGTTGGTCTTGGACCCCTGGGCTCAGGCAATCTTCTCGCCTCTGCCTCCCAAAGTGCTGGGATTATAGGCGTGAGCCACTGCACCCGGTTTAAACAATAATTTTTTATTGTTAAAACTTCTGTTTGAGATTTAGAGTCTATCATCCTCACTGATCTATCACAGAAACAAAGAACAGAGGTCCACATGTTCTCACTCATAAGCGGACCCCGAACATTTACCATAATACTATAAGAAAAGGATTGGAAGTAGCAGATACTGCCAGGGTGGGGGAGAGGGGGAACACATCAACAATAAGGGTACCTGATCTCAAATCAGGCAAAGTGAAGACCAAAGTGAGGTCCAAACTTTACCTGTACGATGACTACTTGTATACCTAATCCTGAATTGTACCCCACATTTAAAAAAAAAAGAAATTACCCAGTCTGTAGTATTTTGTTATAGTAGCACAAACAGACTAAGACACAATCTTAACTATTTTTAAATGTACAGTTTGGTATTATTGAAGACACATAAAGCATTGTGCAACAAAAACAAAAGAAAATACTTCTGTTTGATTTTTTTTCAAATCTGCTCTGGTAAGTTTTGATAGTCCCTTCTATCAACTCCACCTTTAATTCTTTATATAGAACCAATATCATCATTTTATATTCTATATCTGAAAGTCTCACCATCTATAGTTTTTATTTTTTGCGTGCCTTTTTCTGAAGTTTGATGTTTCTGTTGACTCTCACTAACGAGGGCTTGTTTCCCCATAGGTTTAGTGATTTTTCAATTCTGAATTTGTAACTTTATGGCAATTATTTGAGGTCTATAAAGTGCATTCCTCCAAAGAAAATTTTTCCTGCTTTCTTCTGGTGGTTTTTTGTAGGCCCTACCAAGGACCACATTGAACTCTGTCTTTGGCATTGGATTTATTTTGGGCCATGGAGATTCAGGTTTAGATCTGGTCCACACCCATGTGCGTTTGCTTGTGCTTGACTATTCTCAGGGAGTTTGCTTCTGCTAGTTCCATCTGCAGGGTGGGTTTTTTACAGTTGAAATTCTTCCGGGTGTTTCCCTTTGGCTCTCTTGCCTTTGTGCAAGGGTCTCCAGTCTGTTCTCACACACTGCTTGGGCTCCAGGCTTTGTCTCCTGTTTCCTACAGGAATGGCTCATTAAAATCTGGCTCTAGAACAGTAGGAATCAGCAGATAACTCCTGAGTAAATATGATCTCTAGTTCTAATTGATTCGTGCTTTCCTATCATTTCTGCCCTCCCAGGAATTCCTATACTTTCTCACCACTGCCCTACATATTAAGATATTAACACTTTTTCTTGGCATTTAATGTGTTCTGAACTAGGAGGAGTTTCTCTGAATATCTAGTCCAACATGTTGTAGGAAACATAAATCCTGCTGTTAAAATATTAATGTACTCCTTTGCAGAATTTTTTTCTACACAGATGTATAGTCTGTGTGATAACAAAACACCATGCATACTGCTTTATAACCTGTTGTTGTGTCATTCAGCAATAAATTTTGAACATCTTTTTACGTGAGTAAATGTCAATAGTGTTGTGGGTGGTGTTTCCCAGGAAACAGACTTGGAGACAGAGATCTATGGGCAGGAAGTTTATTAAGGAGTGCAATCAAGATCAACACCTATGCGGAGAGGGAATAAGGTAGGATTAGGCAGAAGGGGAAGTTGGGCAACAGTGCCATAACCACAAGGGCTCCAGTTCTGGAGCTGAGAGGGCCCTGCAGAGTTGTCCTGAATCAAAGAAAGAAGGCAAGGCCTTTATTCTCCTGTGTAGTTTGATGTGGGATGCCCCTGGAGAGATGCGGGGGTGACATTGGGTAAGGCAACTGACTACAGATGAGTGCAATTCCTAGAGCTAGCTGACAGAGGAAGGATGTTACCTGTAGCACTTTGAGTATCTGGGCATCTTGAAGGGGAATCTGGGCAGCACATCACAGAATCCACTACAGTTAGTGACACTTTGGCTCCAAATAGCAGAAAATCCAACCTCTTTTTTCTAACAAATAGTTAATTTTTCTCACTTAACATAAGGTATGCTGTAGATGATTGCTTGTATCATCATGTCTCTTTTATTAGGAAAGCAAACATCTTTCTCAAAAGTCCCCCAGTAGACTTTTCCATACATTTAATTGACCAGAACTGGACCACATGGTCACTCCTGTCTGTAAGAGAAGCTGGGAAAGTGGGTTCAAGATTGTCATAATTTTGTGCCTGAAGCAGTGAACATTACTGCTCTGAACGATATCTGGGTGCTGTTAGCATAGAAGAGAAGAAAGGATATTTGATATGCAACTAACAGGGTCTTCCACGAGACAAACCTCTACGAGATTATTCTGAATAATTACATAGGGATGTAACTTACTGAAACAGTCCCCATTTTGTAGTTGTGGTTGGTTCCAACACTTTGCTACTATCCACTATGCTGCAATAAACATCTTTGTCAGTCCATATCTGCAATTATTTCCTCAGTATAAAATGCCAAATATGTGATTTCTCAGCAAAGAAAATGTACTTTTTTAAGGACTTTCATATAGATGACCAAGAGGTGCCTGAGAAAGGTTCTACAAATGTATGTTTTCAGGAGCAGTAAATAAAGAGGCCCAGCTCCCCTAGATCCTTACTTGACACTGGACATGAATATTCTTATTCATTTTCATCAGACTTATATTCTTTTTTTAAAAAGTACCTTGTTTTGGCCGGGCGCAGTGGCTCAAGCCTGTAATCCCAGCACTTTGGGAGGCCGAGGCGAGAGGATTGCCTGAGCTCAGGGGTTTGACACCAGCCTGGGCAACTTGGTGAGACCTCGTCTCTACAAGAAATAATAATAATAAAGTGCCTTTCTTTATTCATTATATTTATTTGATTTTTTAGCTATGGTCCAAAAATAGGGTTTGTATGGTTTCAGCTTTTTGGAAATTGTTGTTTTGTGCTTTGCTATCTGTAAGGGTAATCATAGCAGGCCTGCAATTAGCCTGAGCTATTTGGATAAAGCCCCTGCTTGACACTGACTCTTGGTAAAAGCACGAAACATATTGATTAATAGTGTCTCCATGTAGCCATGAGTCCTAAGAATTTCAGGGCAGTTTGACCCAGCTTGTCGGCATTGTTTATTGATAACGATAAGACTGAAGAGTTGCACCCGGTCTGAACGTGAAATCTCCTCCCCCTCCCTCCTCAGGGTTCTGCTAGTTATGTAGCAGACCTGCAAAATATAAAACTAGGTGACCAGCAAGATATAAACAACAACCTCAGCAAAGACTTCATTTTAATTTGAATCTCCCTGGTTCCAAAGTGTTTCATGAATGCATTAGTGGTTCCACATCCAGGGGACACCTGGCCCTAATGGGAGCCTACACCTGGCCTCTTTAGATCCCTTGCTGGGAGTCATCTGCTGTGACATATAACCTGACTTTCATGCTCTTGCTATAGTGTGTCCTTTCCCTGTAATAAAGCGTAGATTTGTAGGCACTGTCAGTTTGGGTCCTGTGAGTGTTCTTTAGCAACTGAGCGCTGTTTTAAAGTGTCACTGTTAGTGCAGCTGTATATTCAATTTCGGTAAACATTGCACAGACACTAAACCAAAAAAGTTATATTGTCTGCTATTCATGCTTCTATCTAGGAAGTTATTAAGTAGACTTCTTAATCATATTATTGAGGCTCTATCTTTCATATTTTGGCTTTACACATTACAACGCCATTTTATTCAGGGTTTTTGGGGTCTCAAATTCTACCAATTTAGGTATTTTAATCTTTGGTTTTCTTTCATTTGTATCTGTTTTGTATACAGTATTTTCCCCCATTCTCTTACATTGATCTTTTTTGGCCTTTGTATGATTCTTTTAAGTAACATAGAATTGATTTTTAAAACTCCAGTCTAGGAATTTTTATTTGTAAATATGGAAGTAGATTCCATTTATATTTATCATTATAACTATTTCATTTCATTTTTTATGTTTCATCTTTGTTAATGCTATTTTGAAATACTTCTGTGCCATTTTCTTTGTTTTATTTTTTTTCTCTTTGGAATACTTTTGTTGCTTTTATCTTCTTCATTGTTTTGGAGTGCATATATACTCCTTTTAGGACTATTAAGTATGACCCTTAAGCATTCTGTGAGTCTGAGGAAGAACACATGAGGTGTTTTGAGAGCAAGAAAGCTATCAAAGGCTGTTAGGTCATGGCAAAATGACCCAAGAATCAACTTAAAGAAGTTTCCACTAGCCACAGTTGAGATAATTTCAGTAGATTTCAAAACACATCACATAGTTTGAATTTGTAATATTACCAAAAAAGGAACATTTATTGTTTACCTTTAAAAAATCCCCCAAAAACCTTATTGTTTTCCTTTGGAGGAGTTTATGGTACAAATTCTATCTGGAAAATTGCTAAATAAAATATTTAAGCAGAACAACAATAATTTTTATGGCTACATACTCTTGTACATAGTTACAGGGTACATGTGATATTTTGTTACATGTGTGGGATATGTAATGTTCAAGCCAGGGTATTGAGGGTATCCATCACCTTAAGCATTGATTATTTCTGTGTGTTAGGAGCATTTCAAATCTTCTAACTATTTTGAAATATACAATACGTTGTTTTTAACAATAGTCATGCTATTGGGCTATCGAACATTAGAACTTATACCTTCTGTCTAACTGTATGTTTGTATCCATTAACCAATCTTCATCACTGTCTCCCACCCTTCCACACCCTTTCTAGTCTTTAATAACTATCATTTTACTTTTTCCCTCTATGAGATCAACGTTTTTAGCTCTCACATATGAGTGAGAACATGTGATATTTGTCTTTATTGGCCTGGTTTATTTTCACTTATCATAATGACCTCCAGTTCCACCCATGAGAACAACAATACTTTTTAAAAAGCTATCTGTGGCCTATATTTCTTAAATTGTCAGAATTTTAAAAATAAAATGGTGATGTTTTAGTCCCTCCTGAAGCAACCAAGTTAAGTTCACTTTTACCTTCTGTCTCCTTGTTAATAACATCTTAGATTTAGATACAGATGAATTATTTAGACTTTTAAGAATTGCCTTTGTAGTTTTCATATGAATTGCCCATTTTTAAAAACTCTTTATATTTTTTAGCACACTCTCTCTCTCTTTTGAGAGGGTCTCACTATGTTGCTCAGACTGGTCTCAAACTTCTGGGCACAAGCGATCCTCCCACCTCAGCCTCCTGACTAGCTGAGATTACAGGTACACGTCACTGCTCATGGCTTGGTTTTTTGATTTCTTGTTATTGTGGCATATATTTTCACTGCATTTTTTTCCAAGAAGTAGACATCAAGGATATGTTTTCTTAACTGTGGCAACATAGCAGTTGACAGCATGGGCTCAGAAGATCAGACAGCCTAGGCTCAATCCTGGCTCTTAACTAAGTTACCTAACTTCCCTGGGCTTTGGTTTTCTCATGTGTAAAGTGAGGATAAGAAGAATTCCTGTCTTAGAGAGTTACTCATGGAGTGAATGACTCAGTATACGTATAAAGCACTTAGAACAGTGCCTGTCACATGACGTGTGCTTAATATTTGTTAGCTATTGTGAATTTGTGGAAGTCAATTTGGCAGAATGTAAGAATCTTCAGTTACAATATTTTTCTCCAAAAAGTCTAGCTGTTGCTCCATTTTCTTTTTTTCTTTTTGAGTTGGAGTCTCACTCAGTCACCCAGACTGGAGTGCAGTGGCCGCTCCCGGCCACCGCAGCCCCGACCCGCTGGGCTCCAGCGATCCTTCCTCCTCAGCCTTCCAGTAGCTGGAAATACAGGCGCGTGCTACCACGCCCGGCTAATTTTTTGATTTATTGTAGAGATGAGGTCTCACCTGCCCAGGCGGGTCTCGAACTGAGAGCTAACGTTTCAGCGAAGTCCTTAAAGCAGAGAGCTCTGGAGTTAGGCTGCCTTGGTTTGAGTCTTGGCTCTCCCTCTTACTAAATGTGTGACCTTGGGCAAGTTACCTGACTTCTCTAATCCTTACTGTCATTATCTGTAATGTGGGATAACTCATAGGCTCTCCCTGTTGTGGTCTATTTGCATTTGTTAGCCAGACCATACTTCCTCCCTTTTATTTGTTTGGGCTTTTTTCACTTCAACTTTTTGATTCTGGTGGGACTTCTGATCAGGATAGCCCCATCTCCTGACCACTTACTCCCTTCTCTTGGCCACTGTGCACACAGGATGAAGACAACCAGAGTCCATTTACAGGGAAACCAGAGGGAAGACTCTTTTTCTTCTGGGGTTCCTGAGCTAGGATAACATGAACCACAGCTGCTGGCGCCTTGTCTGCAACAGGAGAGGCTCAGGGTACCACACAGAATTAGCCAAAGCTGAGTAGATGGAGATCAAAGGGCTCCTCACAAAATCGGTGGAGTTCCTGAATCCAGTCAATGTAAAGGCCAGCTCCGCCACTTTATTGGGATGCTGGGAGGTTTATTTATTTATTTATTTATTATTATTTTTTTTTAGGGGTTTGTTTTGTTGATTTTTATTATTGGCAATGGCGCCAAAGAACCAACATACAACCACTTGAACTAAATAGAACATTAACAGAGTTCTAAACATTTAAATATGTGATGAAGAGAAAATTCCACTGGTCAAAGATCTCAGAAGAGATATAAGTCACTCATTCACTGAAAACTAGTATACAAACAAAATCTAGGAAAAGATGTAGTCATATTCCTTGTTCGGGAGGTTTATTTTTAGTTTTAGTTTTTTGAGTCAGAGTCTCACTCTGCAGTGCAGGCTGGAGTGTAGTAGCACAATCACGGTTCACCACAGTCTCGAACTCCTGGGCTCAGGCGATCTTTCTGCCTCAGCCTCCAGAGTAGCTGGGACTACAGGTTCATGCCACCATGCCCAGCTAATTTTTTTCCCCTAGAGATGAGGTCTCACTATGTTGCCCAGGCTGAGCTTGAACTCCTAAACTCAAGCAATCTTCCCACCTTGGCCTCCCAAATTGCTGGGATTACAGGCGTGGGCTACTCACACCCGGCCTCTGTGAGGTTTAAAGGAGAGAATGTATATAAAACACCAAGTAGGTGCAGAACACAAGGCAAGTCCTAAGGACAGGTTGATCTGTTTTCTCCTGTCTAATGTTTGCAGGATGTTTTTCCTTGTAATTAAAAATTGCTGCCAAATGTGTCCATATGTAGGTAGTTAATTCTCCCTGAAATGTGGTAAGTTCTCTTAGTCTGTAGATAAAGATCTTTCTTAAGCTTAGGAAAATCTGTTTCTAAAATATCTTTCATTAGTGCATCTCTTGGCTAGGAATGGCAAGTATCTGTATGTTGGTGCTTCCTTCTGTTCCCCATGTCTATCATCTCTCTTGTAATTTTCTCTCTCCTCCACCTCTGAATGTTAAAGTTTCTAGGGGCTTGGCCTTGGGTGAAAGTATTAAGCATAAGAGCAGTTGACTCCGTGTTCAACTCCTGGCCCAGGAGGGTCGGGAACAGGGGCGGAATCTTAAGCCACTGGCTGCCAGGAGCCCAGCCCCTTTCTCCAGGCCACCTGGGGGAATGGGTTCCGCTGTCTTTCTAGCAGCGGTGCTGGCAGATGCGTGCCATGTATGACTTAGTGATGGAGACTTCCTGCAAAGCTAGCAGGAGAAGCAACAGCACTGCGGGATCCCAGGGACCCCCGCTGCACAGACCAGCAGTGTCCAAAGGCATCGCCTGGAGCTTGTTGGAAATGCAGACTTTCAGGCCCTGAACCCCCTGAATCAGAATGGGCATTTTTGCAACATCCCAAGGTGATCTGTGTGCACCTCAAAGTTGAAAAACTCTGCTCCAGAGCACAGGCTCAGTTTAGCTCTTTTATTCACAACCCACTGTTTTCCTACCCGTGATGTCATTCTTTACAGTAAAAACCTCAAACTCCTCACGAGATCAGATCATGTAGTGCTAATTTCCTTGACTACTTACTTCCTTTTCATGTGATATTTCTATATAACGTTACTATCGTAAAATGGGGGCTCCATTGCCAGGGCACCCAGAAGCCATGTATGCACAAGTCAGACTTCATTGAAACTTTAATTCCACTTTGGTCCCTCTTGTGTCCTTGGCTTGCCTCACCTTTGCAATAATTCCAGAACATGACATAATAGTGCCAGCAGCTTCTGTTTTGTTCTTCTGTCCATAAGAGTCACTGATTTGAATACTTTCTCCTAAGTTTAGAAGCACAACTCACTTTGTTTCTACCCACAAGCCTTTACATATGTTTCTTCCCCAATATTAGATCAATCAATACTGCCCACCCAACAATTACAAAATACTAATGGCTAACATTGGTTACCGCACATCATTGACATGATTAATCTCGTTTTATACTCACCATAACGCCATGAGGTAGGTTCAAGTATTCCTTTTGTAGACAAGGAGACTCAGTTCGGAGTAAAAAAATGGGAATTGAGCTCTTTCTTTTTAGGATACTTGACTAATTGTTTGACGACAAAATATTTTTTGTACCATGATGAGTACAAGAATCATTATACTATTTTGTTCATGTTTGTGTTTGCTTGAATATTCTCATAAGGAAAAAGCATGTAATACCAAAATAAATAAGTCCTATCTGTAATAGTGGATGATTGTCCAATGTTTCTCCCATCCTGACCTCTCTTCTGACCTTCATCCAGATTTATATATCCAGTAACTTTTGTTTTGCTTTGTTTTGTTGAGTCAGAGTCTCACTCTGTTGCCCAGGCTGGAGTGCAGTGGCACAATTACAGCTCACTCAGCCTCGACCTCCTGGGCTCAGGCAATCCTGTCTCTGCCTTCCAAGTAGCTGAGTTTACATGTGCATGCCATCATGCCCAGCTAGGTTTTTTGTTTGGGTTGTTTTTTTTTGTAGCGAGGGGGTCTTGCTATGTTGCCCAGGCTGGTCTCAAACTCCTGGCCTTAAGTTATCCTCCTGCCTCAGCCTCCCAAAGTGTTGGGATTACAGGTGTGAGCCACCACACCTGGCCACTTTTTTTTTTTACCGCTTCACTTTTGTACACCTCACAAGCATCCGAGGCTTAATGCACCTAAACCCGCACTCCTACCATTCCCTCCTCAAATTGCTCTGCTATTCATCTTTCCCATCCAAATTAATGGCATCATCATAAGCCCTGTGCTCAAGTTGAAAGCCCTAAAGTTGGTTTGGGTTGTCCTAGCTCCGGTATCTCCTATACCTAATCCCTCACCACGTTCTGCCAGCCTCAACCTCCAGAACACGTCCTACCTCCATTCAATTCTTTCAGCAATGTGAGCCGCCACCATTGCCCAAGGCATCATCACCCTTCACATTGCCCTAGTCCCCTCAGTGAGCTTCCTAATTTTATCCTCACCTCCTTTCAGGGACTAAATGACCTTTTAAAACATAAATCACAGGCCAGACGGGGTGGCTCACGCCTATAATTCCAGCACTTTGGGGGGCTGAGGTGTTGCCTTAGCCTATGGGCTCAAGGTCAGCCTGGGCAACTTAACGAGACCTCATCTCTACAATAAATCAAGAAAAATTAGCCAGGTGTGATGGCACATGCCTGAGTTCCAGCTACTTGGATGGCTGAGGCGGAAGGATCACCTGAGCCCAGGTCGAGGCTGTGGTGGCCGTGAGTGTGCCACTGCCCTCTAGCCTGGGCAACAGAGTGAGACTCCAACTAAAAAAAAACCAAACAAACCATAAATCACATCAGTCACCTACTGATAGAACCCTTCAGTGATTTCCCACTTCCTTTAGAACAAAATACAAACTCCTAGTCAGGCACTGTGACTCACACCTGTAATCCCAGCACTTTGGCAGCTGGATCGCTTGAGCCCAGGAGTTTGAGATCAGCCTAGGCAACAAGCAAAACCTCACCTCTACAAAAAGTCAAAAAATTCACCGGGTGTGGTGGCATACACCTTAGTCCCAACTACTTGGGATGCTGAGGTGGAAGGATCACCTGAGCCCAGGAGGTCAAGGTAAGCCGTGATCATGCCACTGCACTCCAGCCTGGGTGACAGAGTGAGACCACAACTCAAAACAAGCAAACAAACAAATAGAAACGCTTTACCATTCCTTATGTGGCCCTGCGTGTCTGCCCTTAGTTCCTCTCCCATCTCAGCTTGCACTACCTTCCCTGCCTTCCTTACCTCAACCAGATGCCCTGGTCCTCTTTTGGCCTCTTGACTGCCCCAAGCTTTTTTCTGCTGCAGAGCTACACACCCCTGCCCACTCCATCTCTTTCCTGGTCATCTCTTACTCACCTCTATATCCCCAGCTATATATATGTCCCTTCTTTAAAAAAGGGGAAAGATATGCATGATCTGAAGAAAAACCAGAGTGTATGTCCCTTCTTTAAAGAGACCTTCCCTAGCACCCAATCAGAGCTGGTTTCTCCCAAGCAATCTTCTTTATAGTGCTGGTTCTCATTTGTAGCAACCATCACAATTGCAATTATTTATTTGTGTTTATGGGTTAATGGCTGCCTGCCACACTCTGAGGATAGAGAAAGTGGAGGACTTTATATCTGGTACCTAGCATAGTGACTGGTTCACTAAGCATCTGATAAAGAACTGAATCTCATTGTAATTTTCATCTGTTCTACATTTTTTCCATTCTTTACTAACTACAATACGGGTTTTAATTCTGCTTTTGCCTTTGGAATTTTCTTACAGTCTTTCTTTGAGTCATCTACCTTTTTAACTTGTGCATTTTCGTCTACCTCTGACCTTTTGCTTCTCGTGCATAGAGGTCATGATTATTTGCAGTCTTTTGAAGATGCCAAATAGTCTGACTTTTTCTTCTGACACTGAAAGCAACTAATTTTTAGAAGTATTTTATTTCTCTGAGCCTTCCAACTATTTCTTTTATCCCATAGTCTTTGTTGGTAGACTCCAATTTGTTTTTCCTCTTAATTCATGCATGAATAAGGAAAGATACTTCCAGATTCAGTGTGTCAAAAAGATAATGTGTGGGTTGCCTTCATTCCTAACTTCCATCCATTTGGGTAGTGGTTCCACCCCCTTGATAAATCTGCAGCCAGAAAGTGCTTTCAGTCCACATTGAGTTTCTAATCGGCTTTTACTTTTCTTTTTCATTTTTGTTTGTTTGTTTGTTTTTGAGTTGGGGTCTCTCTATTGTCCAGGCTGAAGTGCAGTGCCACAATCATGGTTCACCACAGCAACCTCGACCTCCTGGACTCAGGCAATCCTCCCACCTCAGCCTTCCATGTAGCTGGGACTAGAGGCACACACCACCATGCCTGGCTAATTATTTGATTTTTTTTTTTTTTTTTTTTTTTTTTAGTAGAAACAAGGTCTTGGTATGTTGCTTAAGCTGGCCCTGAACTCCTGGGCTCTAGCCACTGTGCCCAGCCTGCTTTTTCTTATTGTACCTCTTTGTAGTCTGATGGTATCTCCTTCCTCTCTCACCCTCTCCTCTGGTATTAGAAGCCAGTGATAGTAAGTGAACAGTTCTTCCTGTCTCTGTGGTCACCTACAATGAATGAGTAAAGGGGAGGATATGCTCTATACCACAGTCAGCCTGCCCTTGCTTCCTACCCAGTTAATACTGGAATTGATCTCTGTCTCAATGTAAAGACAGTGGGTAGATGGGGCCAGGGCGGACAGCAAGGGACAAAACGCATGAACAAAACTGTTTCACAGTATAGCTCCTGGGAATACAGGGATGAATGCTCAGTCCTCTGGCTGGTAAAGACCTAAATCCCTGGGTCAGAACACAGTTGGTGGAGCAAGAATAATGTACCTTGAAAAAAAAAATTAAGCTGGGCGTGGTGGCTCATGGCTGTAATCCCAGCACTTTGGGAGGCCAGGGCGGCAGGATTGCTTAAGCCTGGAGTTCGAGACCAGCCTGGACAACATAGTGAGACCTCGTCTCTACAAAAAAAAAAAAAAAATGAAGTTGGCCGTGTGTGGTGATGCATGCTGTAGTCCCGGCTACAGGAAGCTGAGGTGGAAAGATTGCCTGAGTCCAGGAGGTCGAGGTTGAAGTGAGTTGTGATAGTGCCACTGCACTTCAGCCTGGATGACAGAGTGGGAATCTGACTCAAAAAAAAAAATGTCTCTGGTTGCCCTTTTATGAAGGGAAGCTTGAGTTTACCATAAGGTAAAGTATGGATCTGCTTTTCTCAGTCTAACTCTATTTGCCTTAAATTATTTTCAAAGCTGCTCACAATTTTATATTATGTTGTCTGTCAGTCTCTTACTATTTTAATGGGTTTTTATTCTTTTCTTATAAGGTCATGGGATATTTTAGTGAAAAGTTGTGAGGTGCTTCACTGGGGGGACTATAAGATATTTTTTCTTATCCTCTCTTAACAAAGTAATCTGCAGATCCACAGAATATTCATGAATATGATTTTGTTTTTGCTTGACATCTGCTCTCATAGCTCTGTCAGTGAGGAATTCATCATTCCCAAAGCATTCCATATGCTTTTCTACTCTGCATTTACCCATGCAATTTTCCCTGGCACAAACCCTCTTCATTTTTGGCCGCTAGCAACTCAAGAACAGGATGTTTCGACCCTCCACTTGTTTTGAGGCTGAGGACACTGTGACTCTGTGTTTGTAAGTACAACCATTTTAATTAGAAATATACCAGCACTGATGAAATTTTATGAAGAATGTATTTCCCTGAGCAGACACAAATCAATGGAATTTGTTTATGTCAATTTTCTATATAATGCAGGTAAAATGCTTCTAGTTTTCATTTATGTTTATTTTACTAAAATTATTTTCATCTGGAAAATTTTTATTCCTATAAATGTCACCATGAAGATTTGTTTTAAGCTAGATGCAGTTGCTCACCTCTGTAATCCCAGCACTTTGGAAGGCTGAGGTGAGAGGATTATCTGAGCCCAGGGGTTTGAGACCAGCCTGGACAACTTGGTGAGACCTTGTCTCTACAACAAGTCAGAAAAATTAGCCGGGCATAGTGGTGCATGCCTGTAGTTCCAGCTACTTGGAAGGCTGAGGTGGAAGGATCGCCTGAGCCCAGCAGGTTAAAACTGCGGTGGCCGTGAGCGTGCCACTGCACTCCAGCCTGGGCGATAGAGTGAGACGCCTACTCCAAAAAATGTTTTTGTTGTAAAATTTGTCCAAATAACAGTTTTTAAATTTTAGCTTCTTACAAGTGAATGAGTTTATTTTACGGTAATTATCTCTACCAATTTTGCAGGCCTTAATATTATCAAGAAGATGTGATTCTTCTGATAGTTTTGAGTCCAAAATAAATGTAGCAGAAAGCAGTGGTGCCCTGCTTATATCCTCTTGGCACTCACTGTTAGGACACAATGGTGGTTGGCTTCTGAGAGCAAACACCTATATAACTCTCCACCTGAGGACTGTCTCTCAGCCGGCCCCACTCCAGGCCTGAAGTGAGGGGAGTTAATGTCCCAGGGAGCAGCCCTAAACCGATGACTTGGGGGAGAAACACTTCAGTTTCCTTATCCCTCTGGTAGGATGACTCGAGGTATGTTTCACACTGTCTTCCTGTTCCCTGGGGGAGATTGAACCAGTTGCCCCCATGGAAAGCTACTTGATGATGTGCCTTTTTTTTTTTGTGAGTCAGAGTCTCATTCTGTCACCCAGACTGGAGTGCAGTGGCATGATCGAGGTTCACTGCAGCCTTGACCTCTTGAGATAAAGGGATCCTCCCGTCTCAGCCTCCTGAGTAGCTGGGACTACAGGTGCATGTTTGCCACCATGCCTGGCTAATTTTTGTAATTTTTTGCAGATGAGTTCTCACTATGTTTCCTAGGCTGGTCTCGAACTCCTGGGCTCAAGTAATCCTCTAATCTCAGCCTCCCAAAGTGCTGGGATTATAGGCATGAGCCACCACTCTCAGCTGATGATGTGTCAGAAACTCCTGCCTCATGTGATCTCCCTGGGTCTTTTTTGCACAGCCTCTCTTGCAAGTCCTTTCCATGTGGCTCCACCTTGAAAAATTCCACTTTTATTGATTTCATTCTCATCCCTGTCTTATGCCCCCACCCCCACCCCCACCCCCACTGATGCTTCCTGGAACGACCTCTCAAATAAACTACTTTTAATCTCATTCTCCTCTCAGAGGAGCCTCACCTAAGGCTATAAATGTAATTGTATGAAGTTTTTGACACGGTCAGCTTTCTTGTTTTGATTATTTTTACCAAATCTATTTTCCCCATCGTCAGTGTTTTTTACATTCTCAAAGTTGAACATTTTTTTAAATGAGTGAAAATGAGTTTTCAGCCATTTTTTTATTCAGAAAAAAATTTACCAGGCAGTTTTATGTTGATTATTTCTACTAGTACTAGAATACATCTGAATAAAAGATAGTGTTGAATAGAAGGGTAAAGTCATGGAATCTGGGTGTGCCTGGGTCAGACCGCTTGCCTCGTATGATCTCCCTGGGCCGTTTGGCACATCCTCTCTTGAAAGCCCCTCCCATATTCTCCACCTAGAAAAATCCTGCTTAATCTCCATGACTCAGTAGAAAGCCAATTCCTGCATGAAACTTGTCCTGATTCTCATCAGTGGCAATTGTAACTCTGAGCTCCCACAACATGCTTTTTCCTCTATATAGCAACTTTTCCTGCCTTAAGTGATTTTTCGTTGGTTATGCTCCCTAGTTAGATTGAGAGCAGAGTAGATCTCGCTTGCCTTTTTTCACTCCTACCTAACCTCACTCCTACTAGCACCCACATAGCAGTATTCAATAAAAGTTTGAATGTGTGTTTCCCTTCTAGAGGATGAACCTTGAAAAGAAACTTCTCATATTCCAGAAATAAGTAGAACGTTGTTTATAACTTTTGAATAGGTTTCTTCTTGAAAACCACTTATACCATTCTTTCTTAATATCTTTGCTAGCTTCCCTATCTCTCAAATATATTTGATTTTTAATCATTTTGCTCTATCAGTATAATTCCCATCCTTTTTGTTTTCTCTAAATTCTGTTTTATTTGCTTTCCACATGTAGTGAAATTTGTATGATTTTTTTAAACAATTACCTCAATAATTAAAGATATCTAGTCATCATTTGGAATAGTATACTCATGTGACAAAGCATATTGATGAAGAATCCCCCTCCCTTTTCTTTTTTGAGACAGTCTTACTCTGTTGCCCAGGCTGGAGTGCAGTGCTGTGTTCCTGGCTCACTGCAGCCCCATCTGGGCTAAAGGGATCCTCCCACCTTAGCCTCCCAAGTAGCTGGGACTATAGGTGCGCACCATCATGCACAGCTAATTTTTTTATTTTTTGTAGAGACAAGGTCTAGCTCTATTGCCCAGGCTGGTCTCGAACTCCCAAGCTTAAGTAATTCTCCCACTTCAGCCTCCCAAAGTTCTGGGATTGCAGGAATGAGCTACTGCACCCAGCCTAATGAAGAATCCTTTAAAAAGCCATAACAAAACACCAAAATGACATTGGAAATGCGTAAATGACATGAATAGGAACCCACAGGACATATATGGCCAATAGATGTGAAAAATTACTCAACAATAGAAATTAAAATACAGTTCTCCCCTATTAGACTGCTAATGATTTATCTTTTTCGGTGTAACTCACTGCTGATGCAGGTATCATGTTCTACAACTTGCCTGGAGCTTAATCTAACAATATTTGTTAGGGACTTCAAACAGTTCATTTTTAAAATCCATTTTTAAGCCAGATGCAGTGGCTCATGCCTTTAATCCCAACACTTTGGGATGACAAGGTGGGAGGATTGCTTGAGCCCAGGATTTCAAGACCAGCCTGGTCAACATAACAAAACCTCGTCTCTAAAAAAAAAATGTGTGGTGGCATGCACCTGTAGTTCCAGCTACTTGGAATGCTAAGGTGGAAGAATTTCCATGAGCCCAGGAGGTCAAGGCTGGCCGTGAGCCATGATGGTCGTGATCATGCCACTGCACTCCAGCCTAGGCAACAGAGTGAGATCTCAACTCAAAAAGAAAACGTCCATTTTTAGAAGAGAACATTAAGGAAATAGTCAGAAGTATGAACTCTATATATACATATAATCAAATAAAAATAGCTTTTAAAATGTATTATTTCTCACAATAGGGGCTTAGATAAATTACAGTATAGCCATATCATAGAACACTAAGTAATCACTAAAAACATTTTCAAAGAAATTTTAATGGCTTATGCAATTGTTTAATGAAAGCTTATGTGAAAATACAAGATACAAAACTATAATCACACTGATCTCAATGACACTCTGATTCCTCAGAGACAATTTTCTATTGATTCCTTATTTTCCTGTGTATGGGTCACACTTTCCTGTTTCTTTTCGTGTCATATTTTTTTGATATTATATTGCAGCAACTTTGGATTCTGTGTTCCCTCATCACAATCTAAGGGTTGGTGGTTTTTGCTATTTTTTGGTTTGTCTAGTGATTTGCCTGGACTAATTATGTTGTGTCTATTCCTCACCCACACACTCCCCTTCCCCAGTATATGGCCACTGATGTCTCTGCTCAGATTTCTAAATTATTGTTTTATATTTAAGCGTGGATTGCCAGGGATCATCCCGAGTCAGCACAGCTTAGTGGTCAGCCAATGATCGGTCAGAAGTTGTGTCTAAACACCTGAGCTAGTAAGGCTTCCACCCTTTGCTAATGCATGTGTGTGGCCTGGGGAATGCATTCACGGTTTGAGCAATTTCTGAGTCTGTTCCAGCTTTTAGTTTGCAAGGCTTCACAAGTAGCATTCTAGGGCCTTTTTTACATCTCTTCTTGGGTTTCTAGGACCTTTTTAGATCTCTTCTTGGGTGCACACATCCCTGTGCATGAGCACAGCCTTTCTGGACCACCAGGGATAACTAGGATCTTATTCAAGGCCTATATTGGCTGTCTCATTCCCAAGATCTCCCTGATTAAATCACTAGCTACTCTGCCAGTCTGTTACTAGCCCAAATCATTATTGAGACCTCAGGTTAGTTGCAATGTAAATCACACTGAAATATGGGATTCTCCACACTCTACTTCAAATAGTCAACTCCCAGAGTCTTAGCATTTTTGACACGTTTGTTCAGTTTTGTCATTTCTTTTTAGGAAGAGGGTTTGCTTTTAGCTCCTTACTTGGCCATTTGGGGAGTGCTGTTCCTTAAGTCACACAAATGGTACTAATTAATTATACAAATTCATCTACTCCTAGGGGGAGAAAGTGAGACCTTCCCTGCAATGTGAAATCTCCAAGATAGCATCACATTGGTTACACTGACAAAATGTTGACTTCAGCCTAGAAACTAACTGAATCTGCAAGAGGAAGTCCTATTTTGTAGACCAGAGTACCTGAATTAGTGGTTCTCGGGAATTTATTACTTATTTAGCTAGGTCTTCTTGCTCTGTTGCCCAGGCTGGAGTGCAGTGGCATGATCATAGCAGCCTCGAACTCCCGGGCTCAAATGAACCTTCCAGCCTCCCAAGTAGCTGAGTTGTTCTTTGTTTTTTTAGTTATTCCTTAGCCAGGCTTTTTCAAGAGCATTCCTGGAATATTCATGGACTATTCCATCACACATATTTAATGAAAAACAGTTCAGTGGTCAAATGTTTGGTTTACACTGAGCTAAACAAAATCAAAATGAGTTTAACAGCAGGACTTCTCAGAACCTTTAATATGGTGTTTGTTGAGATTCTCTACAAGAGAAAAATGATTTCCCGTGTTTCCCATGATGATTTTGACCACTGAACACCTCCCCACCCCCACAGAGCATTTCATGGGATTGATGTTCTACAAAACACCCTATGGTCTGTTTCACTTGATATTTTTACCCTGGATCACAAATACTGAGATATTAAGGGAAGCGGTATTTGTTGACAACTGTGATAGCTGTATGCATCAACCTTCTAGACACAGGAGCATAGGTAGTGGAAATGACTGGAGGGAAATTCCTCAGGGAGGTCAATTTTGGCAATCAAACTTTCTAATACAGTTACCCTTCCTCACCAGGAGCACTTCATGGCAACCTTCCAAGTTTCTGGGTTCTATTTTTACTAAGGAAGACTTATCATGTGCTAGACGTTAAGTCAGACTCTTGGAAAATAAAAAGACACAGTATTTGCCCTCAAGAAATACAGTTGCCGGGCTCGGTGGCTCAGCCTGTAATCCCACGACTTGGGAGGCTGAGGTGAGTGGATTG
>NW_007252969.1:2113-26237 GCF_000164805.1 Carlito syrichta | reverse complement strand
TGAGCCTGCAGGTTCGAGATCCGCCTGGGCAGCGAGACCTCATCTCTATAATAAATCAAAAAATCAGCTGGGCGTGGTAGCGCACGCCTGTAATTCCGGCTACTTGGAAGGCTGAGGCGGAAGGATTGCCGGAGCCCAGCAGGTCGAGGCTGTGGTGGCCGGGAGCGGCCATTGCACTCCAGTCTGGGTGACAGAGTGAGACTCAACTCAAAAAAAAAAAAAAAAGAAAAAAGAAATACAGTTAAGGGTGGGATGGAAAAGATAGCTCTAATCGTCAGAGGAGGTAGAGTCTAGGTATCCACAGGTGCTATGGTTAAGACCAAGACGACAGCTTTAACCTGGCCCGAGGGATTAAAAAACAAAAATAAACTCGACAGAAGCCATGATGCCCAGGCTGGTTCTTGACAACCAAGAAAGAGTTGTAAAGGAAGAGGGGAAGTGCATGTGCAAAGGCAGAGGCTAGAGAAAACATGGCCTATTCAGGAACTCATTAGCTTGCATAGCTAGAGGATAGGGTATAAAACAGACTGAACAGGCAGAAAGGGAGCAAAACATGCAGGACCTTGTGTGGCACGCTAGGGAGTTTGAATCTTATTCTCAGGGTGAAGGGGGGTTTATCAAAAAAGGCTGTTAAATCTCAGGATCAGATTTACCTTTTAAAAGCACCCTCCAGCTGTGGTGTAGAAAATGGATTATGGAGGTAGACAATCAGAAAGAAAGCTCCAAAAGGAGGCCAGTAAGAACAATGTGGGCCTGAACTAGGGCAGTATGGATGGAGAAGAGAGAGGGCAGTTGAGCGTTTCAAGTGCTGGAACCGGATGGACTAAGATGTTGAACATTCCCAGGTTTCTGACTTGAACAATCACAGGCAGTGGTCGAGGCACATAATACAGAGAATATAGGACAAGGGGCATGTTTCTGAGGAGGAGATAATATATTCGCGTTTGCACTTGTTCATGTGAGCAATGTGGAGATGGCTGGAACTCTGGATTGAGAAATGCAGATTTGATAGGTATCAGAATAAAAGTTGGAGATGAAGCCATAGGTATGAAATTGTGCAGGGAGTGTGCAGACTAAGAAAGCAGAGACACAAACCCTGAGGAACTGTAATACCTACCTCATCTGAATTCCTTTGGCATTTGCCTGTAATTTATCTGGAATCTGTCATATGCTGCAGTAAACATTTAGCTCAGTGCCTACTGTGTAAAAAGTATCATGCTAGATATAAAGGCACAGAGAATTAGAGAAGGTCCTTTCACCCAAGGAGACTATGATTTAGTTGTGGAGAAATAATGATGCCCAACTATTATGCAAAATGAAAAGAATTAGAAGCTACAAATGTGTTGCGTGTAGAAAAGGCAATTAATTCAATGGAAGAGACAACACAGGTTACAGGAGGGGAACATTTGAGTTGGGCTTTGCAAAATAAGTGGATTTTGACAAGCAGGGCAGGGGAAAGAAAGGCAAAGAATTTTAAGCTGGAAAGGAACACATGTAAAGATCACAACAGAATGGAGTGTAGGCAGTGATGGAGAGAAAGAGGCTGGAGAGGTGGCTTGAGGCCAAGATCTAGGCACTTGGGAATCCTGCTGGGGTTTCTTAGGCGTCCATTTGAAAGAAGGCACACATGTGCCTATGTATACCCAAGACCTCTGCTATTTCCGAATTTCAGAAATGCCTTTAAGACCAATGGATGAGAAATGCTGAAGGAAATCTAAAAGTCACCAAACTAAGGCTTGAGGCTTGCAAATGCTTTTCCTCAGTTCTATATTTTCATTCTGCAAAATTGCAAAACTCTGTGTTAGCAGAACTTTAATTACTTGGCTTCATTATACAATTTCCATTGCACATAAGAATATAAATAATTTCACTCTAATGCTCTCATTTGAATCTGTGGCTGAAAGCATTGGTGAAAATCACATTTTCGTGGCACTTCCTTGGCATGCTGAAGGAAAACAAAATGTATGCTGCTAATCAAGTCATTAGTGACTTTGAAAGTGATGGATTGTGTGAAAATAGTAAATAACCAGAGATAAAGAAGTATATTTTAAAGATTAAAAATATTTTATTTAAACTTTTCTTCATAAACACTTTTAACATTTTTTTCAATTTAAAAACAGAATGGATAGCATAAACATGTTTGAATAGATTATATCCACGGCTTGGGAAAAATTACCTGACAAAAATGTAAAGGCTTTCAAAACAGGTATAAAAGGCAAACCTTAAATTATTCTAAGATTTTTATATCGGCCCTAGGATATTTGACTACTGGCCCAAAATGTACCTAAAGGTCAAAATATTTTTCTATAGACAAAGTATGCCCAAGAGGTATAGGGCATATACAAGTTAGGTAGAAAATAACCTCTCCGACCACCTCACTGGAACATTCCTTCAGAAAGCAAATACCTAATCCTTACTGGTATACTGATTAATACAATTTTTAATGCAGCTCCCAAAGATGTAGAAAGAAAATCCAAAAACATTAAGGGGGAACAAAGCTGATGGCATTCTCTCAATGTTACTCGTGTAGTATTGAAGTTATACTGGTATACTGAAAGAATATGACTTCCATGAATTTATCTATTCCAGTCTATGCCTAGTGAATATTTGACTTTATAAACTCTCGATAAACTAATTTTTCAGGACTTCCATTTTTAAGATAAATCTCTTTTTAGAAGATATTTATTCCCAAACCGACTCTAGACGCAATTGAACATATGATCTCTAAAAATGTTCAGAATACAAAACAAAAATCAAAAATGTATAATAGGCAAACAAGAAAACTGGCACTAGCAGTTGTACTGCCATATAGCCCTCAATTATATCTAATTTACACTATTATCTATGTTGTGTTTTACTTCAGTCTAAAACTTTAAATTATGTATTCTCAAAGGAGCTAGTCTCCTCTGAGAGATAGCTTATAAACTGAAATAACAATTTATATTATAAACTGAAATGTTATGACCTACACCAACATATACATATATAAAAATAGTCCCACTGAACGTTTGACATGTTTAGATTATGCAGCTCAAATAATTTGTTATAAAATATTTTAAAGCTTAGTTTCGTGTAATTAAGACAAAACTCCATCTTTACTACTTCTCCTCACACAAAGTGTGTGTCCTTTACTATGACTCTAGCAGGCTTCCCAGAATGAGGTGTCCAAAGGTGCTGCTTTAGAAAAGGTAAGTGAAGGGCTCAGTCAGTATTTCACAATATAGTAAACTCACATAGAGCAGAGTGATGAGGACACAGAGAAAGTTGTCTCAAGAAAAGCTCAAAATTCTATTACTTAAGCTTTGCCTTTCAAAAACCAGTAGCATTTCTTCCAATACAAAACCTTCAAAGGTGAGAATCTTGCATTTTATGAAAAGGTTGTAGTGCAAGGATTTTCTTTAAAATCAAAATTTAGAAGGTCAAAGACATGGAAGAGAACAAATGGTTCTAATTAGGATGCAATTAAATGAAGATCAGCTATTTTTGTGAAGTCTGGCATTTAAACTGTAAAGTGAAAATAACACACATAAAGATCACAACAGTTACACTGTATAGTTTCAAATCTCTTACTGAATTTTTTAAAAACTACTATTTTGAGCGCATACAATGTATATAAACAAAAAAAAGGTTCCAAATGAAGCACACAAAAAATAAACTTGAAAAAATGCTATGAAAAAATTTTCCATAGTTTAGTATAACAAAAATAAATCTCTTGCAGCAATTAAACCATCATTTTAAAAGGGAATGTAAGTTAATCATGGATTTAAAATAACCTAAGTTAGAACTACATATAAACAGAGGATTTTTCTCATACATTCAGATCCCAAACAACAGCAACTATTCTTAAAGCTCAAAACTGATTACAGCTAACATCAGGTCAGACATGACTTACGTGAAGCTGAACCCAGAGTTAGTTCAAGTTAAGATTTCATGAATTTTACAAAACATGAAATTTGATCTTGGCCTTGTATCTTTTAAATGAAAGACCAAGAATATTCAAATGTTTGCCCAGATGTTACCCAAACCAGGGCTATGAAGTCATATCTAAGCAATTAAAGAGAACCACCACTGGAGTATAAAGTCTTTGATATGGTACCCTATCTGATGATTCTTTCTCAGTCTTTTCCAGTAAAAGACATCAATGAGGAAAATAATGAAGACATTATTTTCTTTAAAGCAAGACAGAACACATACAAAACCCTAAATGAACTAATGCATTTCAAAAATTAATCAAATGGCTAACTTAATTCCTAGTTTTCAAAAGTAAAATAATTAAAAATTTTTAATGTAGAAAAAAGACGTTTACCTATATTACCATGGGTAGAAGCAGATACTGAATTTCATGTTTAGAAACTGTAAGCAAATGGGCCAGACATGGTGGCTCATGCCTGTAATCCCAGCACTTTGGGAGGTCAAGGCAGGATTGTTTGAGCCTGGGAGTTCAAAACCACCCTGGGCAACACAATGAGACTCTTATCTCTACCAAAAAGCCTCCAAAAAACAAAAAACTGTAAGTAAATGATTGGACCACTTAATAAAAATTTAAGTCTCATACAAAATCATTTTATTTTTAACTTGATTTCTGCAACCAATGCCAATGTTTTTCTTTTTTGAAAGCTACTTATGTACCTGTTTCTTAAACTCAAATGCCTCCAGTTTTGGAGGGTTTTGTTTTGTTTTGTTTTTGAGTTGGAGTCTCACTCTGTCACCCAGGCTGGAGTGCAGTGGCATGCTCACAGCCACTGCAGCCTTGACCTGCTGGGCTCAGGCGATTCTTCTGCCTCAGCCTTCCAAGTACCTGGAATTACAGGCACATGCTACCACACCTAATTTTTTTAATTTATTGTAGAGACAAAGTCTTGCCAAGTTGCCCAGGCTGGTCTCAAAACCCTGGACTCAGGCAATCCTCTCACTACCGCCTCCCAAAGTGCTGGGATTACAGGTTTGAGCCACTGTGCCCAGCTTAGTTTTGGAGTTTTAAGGTCAGGTTTTTATAGTATGTCTAAATGAACTGAAAAAAAAAACCCACAAAAAAAAACCAAAAAACAAAGTCTTCACATTTCCATGACTTCACACTTCCATTTTATGTTCAATGGTGGCAGCAGCAAAAAAAAAAAAAAAAGTGAAACTAGAAAACTTATACAACAGCAGCCATATAGAAGGCATTGCAATATTGCACCAATATCCTAAGTTCTGGCAAGTTTTGCCAGTGTAGATCTAGTCTGTATCAGATATAGACTACTCACGAGAAAATGGCATCAATTTGAATGATCCACTCCCAGGTTATTCTTGCTTAATTTTGTCAGCTATATTTTTTCCTTCGTGTTTTAAGAGTTGAAAGGTGCAGCTAATCCCAAAACACTTACTAATGCTTTTAAACAGCTATTCTTGATCCATTCTGAACTTTGTGGTTACTATCCTTCATGCTAGTAGCTTTCAGTAAATAAAACAAAAGTTAAGGGCTTACATCCCTAGTGCCGCTGGGTATTTTGTTTGAAATAAACAAGTAGATATAACCAGTAACGTTATAATTCTATTTCTTACCTCTAAGTCAGAACTGAGCTCAAATTTTCTAAGAGTTGCTACCTTCCATTCAATAACAGATGCAGCAGCCTTACTAAATGTAAAGAATGGGAGTTGCACTTACTTTTAAGGGGCCTTTATTTAGGAGTCTGTTATTACCTAAATTCTCGTTAAAAGTGCTTGCACGCTGCAGGGTCAGAGCTTGTCATATACCACTCCAATTCTCACTAAAAACAGGGCAACGTTAAACAGATTGCAAAGAAAAACAGTTTCCAAAAGAAAAGACATACATCAACAAGGAACACTAATGCTTACTTTTGAAAATAAAATATAAAATGTTAGTTCTCATAAATCCATACATGTTTCAGAAATATAAGGAGTTCAAATATTACTGGATCAGTATGGACCGAAGATAGGCTACTCTGATACCAAATGAGGACTCCAGTTATTTTAACTTTCTAAAAATGTAACTACATGAAAAGACATTACATCTAAAGTATGGCGAACCGTGTGTGCAAGTGCACTAGCTTAAAAATATAGAATCCTAACCACGCATAAAAGGGATGTGCCTTATATATTTATAGATGTATGCAAGTATGGATATGCTTTCACTAACACGATGCGAATAAGAGAAGGCAGCTTAGAAATAGTGTTTTGAATATAAAAAGTTAGTTTTGTAGAAAATTTATATTTTTGCATTTTCAGCAAAAAGCCATGCAAAAAGGTCAAGAATTTTAAACTTTCAAATAATAAAACTAAAAGGTATAACAGACTGAAATACACTGAAATAAATGTTCAAAAAGATTTCAGATAGAGATAGGGACTGAAATCACATCCAGTGACACTTATCGGGTCTTCTCTTGGAAGATGCATGACTCCTACACTAACATCTGAAAGAAATGTTTAAAGCAGAAAAATCAATTTCCCAGATAGGTGGAGCATTCTATTAAACTGCTTCTGGAAGTAGTTTCAAGAGCTAGCACTTAGAATTAACTTATTGCATGAGTTTGAGGCCACTGAAAAGAAAAAAAAAAAAGGATGCTAGCACAGAATGAAAAATTCTTACGATATTAGACCAATGGCTTTGATAGTAAA
Organism: Carlito syrichta; assembly: GCF_000164805.1. Lineage (NCBI taxonomy): Eukaryota > Metazoa > Chordata > Mammalia > Primates > Tarsiidae > Carlito > Carlito syrichta. The sequence continues at coordinate 19,619 of NW_007252969.1, read as the reverse complement.
ACTGGTGAGGTTTTTCTTTATGTTTTTAATTAACTACTTCATCACAAACAAATACTTTGTTTGCCTTTTTTTTTTTTTAAGGAAGATGTCATTAGTTGCAACGTCTGACCTCATCCAGTACATAGTCCGGAAAATGCAGGTTGCATACTTGTAAACCATCCAGCTTGCAGGGCATCCGAGGGTACTCATCTTCCTTCCATTTGTTTTCATCTGGATCAAAGGTGAGAATTGAATCGCTGTAATGACCATTATAACAAAGGCCTCCAAGAACCATTATTTGTTTGTCCAGCACAGTCACACCATGGCCACTTCTACCAATCGGCATGGATGCCAAAATGGTCCATTGATCAGTCTCGGGATTGTACACTTCTGTGGAAGGGCATCCCTGAGATTCAAAAGAGGCCCTCAAGATCACACAGACGCCACCAAAGACATAAAGCTTGCCGTTGTAAGAAATCATCTTGTGAAAGCATCTTGCGTAATTCATCTTGCTCTTATTCTCCCAACAGTTGGTCACTACTTGAGTTCTTCTGGTCCGCTGTTCTATGGTCCCTTCTTTACTGGGGTCAAACACGCATACTTGTTTGGAGGTGGAAGACGAGGTGATTCCACCAGTAATAAACAACTTGTTATTGAGCACTGTCCCCTCGTGTCCATATTTGTTAACTGGATAAGGATCCACAAATTCCCATTTATCATTGGTGATGTCATATCTCTCTGTTGAATAGAAAGTCTCATCTCTGGTTCTGCCTGCTACAGCATAAATGAACTTCCCAATAACACCAACTGCAAATTCGGAGCGTGGTACAGACATGTCTGCCATCTGCAGCCAAGAATTTTGTCTTGGGTCATACCTGAACACTTTGGAAGAGGCATGGAATTCGCCATCAGGGCCCAGTTCTTCCCCGCCTAACAGGAACACAAAGTTATTGACGATAGCAAGGCAGTCTGGCCGCAGAGGTACTTGTGGGCCTTCCAATTCCCACCAGACTCTTGGTTTCTTTAAAAGGAGTATTTTACTGTTAACCATGCTATGTCCAATCATCCCTCGAAATACTGTAGTTTGGGGTTTGGCAGAACGAATACGGCTTGATTTCATATCCAACAAAGGCTGCTGGTGAACGTTCTGAAAGTAATTCAATGCTTGGTCAACTTCATAACGCAGCTGTCGGGAGTATCTATAAAATTCTGATGTCTTAACCTAAGAACACAAGTAAAAGAATTTAAATAGGGGAAAAAGCATCAATGGCAAACAAAATATCAAAGCTCACTAAAATGATTATTTTAGTCTCACTTTCCTAAAACTGCTTTTTCTGGTAAGATCACCTACTTTGAAATACTTTCTACAAAGCATTTCAAAAATCATTATTTGTTTTTATAATCTGTAATAATCTATGTACATTCCCAAGTTTTTAAAAGTAAAACTATTTTTCAGGCACAAGTTAATCTCCAAGCAGATGGCAATTTATCTACCAAAATGTATTAGACACCTATTATATGTCAGGCCTGAGCTACAAGTGGGTGCTATGAGGACAAATACGGGGCTTCCCAGTAGAGGAAACCATGCCCTCTACTGTTTTCTTAACCATAACACTGTAAAAAAAACCATGACTAAATTAATTTGGGGAGTTAAGTTAGTAAGTTAGTGAAAATTTAAACACACACAAAACTTCCAATAGGTTTTTGACACAAAGACTTGATCTGATATTATTAGCTCCTATAGTAATAATTCAGTAGATAAGAGGTCAAACTTTTTCCTTTTTGCTTTTGGAGCTGGAGCTATCTAATTATGATGACTACCAAGATCTTATGAAGCACTTTTAAAGTATTGTGCTAAGCACTATAGAGAGATATGAAAATAAGTATAAGATGTGGTCCATTTCCTTAAAGAACTTAGAACATATTTGGGAAGATGTAAACAAATACCAATTTACCAAGTGAATAAGTTAGTCAACAATTAGGTATGAAGTTGAACAGCACATCTGTGAGTGCTGCAAAACTGTAGATCTAGAACATATCAAACTGGCCTGAAACACTCAAGGGATACTTAGTGAAAGAGGTAGGAAGTTGGAAATCAAACAGAAAAATCCCATGTCATAATAGGACAAGGATAAGAGGGTCTTACATTTGGATAACAGAAATCGGATACTATAAAATCTATGATTTAAAGTTGGGTGAAAACATGAGGACTCAAATGTAATTTGAGGATTTAGACCTGAGGTGATAGAGAAAATGGTGATATCAATAAGGGAAAACCAGGAAGAAGAGTTGGTTTGGGAGAGGTATTCAATTTCGCTGGTAGGATGAGTTGCTGGTAGGATGCCGAGGAAATGTCTAGGAGCCTGTTGGAAATCTGGGATAACAGCTTGGGAGGGAGGCAAAACCAAGCATATGTATTTATGAGCTTTCTCTCCTTCCTTCTCTTTTCCTTTCCTACTTCCTATCTTTCTCTTCCTTTAATCCAGTCATTCATTTATTCTTTTTTGGTTTTGTTTTTTTGAGTTGGAGTCTCACTCTGTCGCCCAAGCTGAAGTGCAGTGGCACATTCACAGCTACCACAGCCTCGACCTGCTGGGCTCAGGCGATCCTTCCACCTCAGCCTTCCAAGTCGCTGAAACTACAGGCATACGCCACAATGCTCAGCTAATTTTTTACTTATTGTAGAGATAAGGTCTCACCAAGTTGCCCGGGCTGGTCTCAAACCCATGGGGTTCAGGCAATCCTCTCACCTCAGCCTCCCAAAGTGTTAGGATTATAGGCATAAGCCACTGCACCCAGCTCATTTATTCTTCACCTTAGTCCAAAAAAGTATTTGAAAGAGAAAGTACTACAAATTTGTTTTAAGTATTCTGATAACTGTATTCAATATAACTGGTTTCCTTTATAATCCCAGGCATTTTATTTTATGCACTTAAAATAATTATTTTGAAAAGCAGTCTTCCATGGGCTTCACTAGATTAGCAAGGGGGTAAATGGCATAAAAAAGGTTGAGAAGCCCCATCTCATGTGAAAAAACTAACATTGTTATTGTATTGGATGTTTTACGTGTGCATCTCATGTTCAATTATTCTCCTGTGAGAGTGCAATTACCATCCCTGTTTTCCTGATAAAAAAACTGAGGCTTAGAATGTTAAATAACTTGTCCAAATTGTTTACACAACTAAAACTGATAGAGCTAGGAACTGAACCTTGAACCAGGCCAATTTTGCTTGAAAGTTCACATAATTTCCAGCATGTTACAACACAGCTTCTATTATTCTTTAGAAAAAATATTTAAATGACATACTTTTATTAAAACACTTAACATGTTCAGTGAGTGACCCTAATGACCTCTCTCAAATGAAAGGACAGTATAATTGTTCTTAATAAAAAGAGTCAATCATATGGATCACAGTAATTGGGTATCAAGTTCAATTTTTCCTAACAAAATAATAACTGTGGGAAAAAATCACAGCAAATAATGAATAACAGCAAACAAGTAATTTCAATAAAATATAATAAAGGAAATATGAGAAAGATCTGAGGCCTTATCCTTTACTACTTTTACTTCACACACAAAAAGTTAAAGTAAAGAACCAAGGAAACACTAAGCTTCAATCTCTTTTTTTTTCCCCCCTGAAACTCAAGTGGTAAGAATGAGCTTCAATCTCTGATGAAAAACAATGGAATTCTATACAGCCACTAAGGATAACATCGAGTATTTATTAATATGAAATGATGCTCACAACATATTCAGTTTCTAAAAAGCAGTAGTACTTTGGTACTATTCCAATTAAATAAAACTTTATGTATGCTTGCTTGTGTTAACAGTGATTCTCTCTGGAATTTCAGAGATATTTTTGCATTTTTTGTTGTTCACGTAACATATTTATAAAGAAAAGTACTTGTCATTCAATAAATGGGTCTTCATCAAAAAGTCATCACAACATATTTCACTAAGAATGAACATCTTTTCAAATTTTCATTCCATTCATTTTTTTCTATGAATTGCCTAATGGTGTGCCTTATCCATCTTTCTTATCTTACTGACTTACAGGAGCTAAAAGGCAAGACCCTGAAAATCAACAAGAATCATAAACCCCAAATTAAGTATTTAAGTGCCTTCTGTGCATAGCCAGTGGTCCAAGAGCTACACAGGTTTTCAGGTAATAGAACCTTGTCCAGCATATTAATTAAGTACCACGTCTGGTGATTAAGGATTCTATTTAAGAAATTTCTGACTTTAACACTCACAAGCTGTGCAATCTTGGGCATGTTAATTCAGCATCCTTAAGTCCATATCCTCAACTGTATTACTGGGATAACAATAACACTCACGCCTCCTAACCCCATGCTAGGGGACAAGTAAGGTCATCTACGTAGAAAGGATTTAGAATGGTGCTTGTCATGTGGCAATGCGCAAAAACAATTAGCTGTTATTAGCTATTATTACTGACCAGGGGACATTAATGAAAGTGTCATTCAGCTTAAATCAATGTATCTGATGACATGCTGTTGGTCTATGTCAAAATTTAGTATTTCAGAAAGTAAAGGAGAAATGAAAGAAGCTTACTTTGAATTTAATCCTCACTAGTAAAACATGATTGGTAATGTGCAAGTAGGAGGACGCTTTAGAGAAAGCAGCCATGTTGTTTGGAGATCAAGAAACAAAGAAAGAAGAATGCTGCACATATTGGATAGGCAGATTTCAAGTTTTTCAAAAGAAAATTAGGATCAATTCCAAGATCAGAAACTGTATAAGGAAGCTCAAGAAGGTTTGGAAGCTCTCAAAAGCATAATGCTGACTGCATAATTGCAAAATACACTGATGAGGGTAAGAAAAGGGGAAAGTATCTAAAAAATCTGATGTGCTGCACAGAGAGCTTCCTGAAATTCAGATGTTAAAAAACCACTTACAACAGATGGTAAAAAATGGGCACATAAATATTATAAAGAGTGAAATGAAGCTATAAGAATATGGTAAATAAGGATAAAGCCTCAGAAAGAACTGTGACTTTACTAAGTACCAGATATGGAATAAATGGCATTCTAGAGGTTAAGGTAAAAGGAGCCCCCCCACCGCCCAAATGAGGTTGTTAATGTAATATTAACAAAGAGAAGCAACCTTACTCCTATTTTATTTCCATTCTCGGCTAAGAATGTCTTATTCTTTCCAATCTAAAGATCAAATACAATTACTAAGAAGAGACTTAAATCCAAGATGGTTGAGAGAAAAAAAGAAAAAAGAAAAACCAGCTAGTTATTCTCACCGAGTTCAAGTCATTTGATCTAACAAATCACGTCCTGGGATCCTGAGAGGCTTCACAGATAAGGCTGCTTAATTGCTTTCTGTAATCTGTGTGGAATCATGATGAATGGGAGAAGACTAGAAGTCAGACAGAGTCCCGAACCACAGACCAGTTAGACTGAGGTGGATCCTGAATTGTTAATAGTTAGTACTTGAAAATAAGAAAGTGCCATACACTAGGAGGCAGCATGAACTCACCAGGTAATTCCAAGACTGACACTGTTTCCTGTTTAATTTTTGAAGATGAAATAGCACTGGTAGAGAATGAGAGAACCTATGATTTCAGAAAAGTAATCAACATCTAATCATAAAGAAAGGAGAAACACCAATTATTGTAGCAATAATTGCAGGGATCCAAGAACTCCAAATGTGAACCTTTAATGGACTCTATCCTTAATATGAACCAACAATGTGATATGGCAGCCTTAGGAATAAAATTGTGGGCTGAATTAAAATAATAGACAACCCCACCCTCTCCATTCAGGTAAAACCACAACTAAGACAGTGTTCAGTTACATCATACCATTAAACATTCCACATCTGGAAGACAGTGAAGGGACCCAAAGGGAGAATGGACAAATGGATGAGAAATGTTTCAACCCAAGAGAAAACTCAGAAAGACATAAAAAACTGTTTTTAGGATCAATTAAGTGAAAGTTAGGAGGAAGATTTTAGGCCAATATAAGAAAAAGTTCTGTAATAAGAACTGTCAAGAGGAATGCTCACTGCATTACTGTTTGTAAGAGCACAAAAACTGGGAGCAACTCAAATTATCAATCAATAAGACATTGGTTGGAGCAACTCTGGTATATACCATATGCAGCTATTAGAAAGAGTAAGATTAATCCATATGCACTAACCACATACATTCAAAATGTTAAATGAGAAAACTACAGAACAGTATATATAATTTCTAAAAAAATAAAAATGGGCTGTTTTACAGTAGGCAGTATATGTAGGGGAAAAATGTCTGTACACATGTACAACATATGGTTACCAGTGAGCTCTTGGGGGACTTGCCCTTTTGCAATTCTATACAGGTTGATATTTGGACTTTTTACAGGGACCATGTCTCTCTTTTGGAATTAGTAGAAAGGTTATGGGTACATATTTCCCCCAAGTCAAGGACTATCAGCCTCCAGACTCTGAGCATCCTACCCATGCCGCTGTAAGAAGTACAGGTGTGACCACCTATTGAGTGCTGGAGAGGAATTCCAGTATCCCATGAGGAACGAGGCCAGAAGGCCTGTGACAGCCCTTCTACCTTCCAACCCCAGGCTCTCGCATCAAACCAGTACAGCTTAACTGCTCTTAGAGTCATTTTCTAGCCTTTCCTTTTACACACAATTGTCTGGTTCCTTCATCCTCTCCCCGTTCATCCAATTGTGCTCCTTTGAAACCAAGGTTCCAAATAATTTACAAGACTCACTTCAACTCTATGTTAAAGTTCAAATCTAAGCCCCTAATAATGGAAGTTGTGCCTTTTGAGATAGTTGACTTTCATCAAAGATCTTCCAAAGAAAGTTAGCTCCTATTTCTCTCAGTCAAGGCTAGTTCTAGATCTGCCTTGCTCTTTCCCCAGAGCCATTTACTGGTGCAGTTTTCCTCTAAAACCACACAGTATCATTAAGTATAACTGGTTTCTTCTTTCATTATAGAAATGGGGAATTAATGCCTCTCCGATAATCCTGGACAAAGTAATTACAGATATACTCTGCTTTAAAACAAAAGGCATAGGGCTGAAACCCACGTGAATAGAATCATTTAAAATGCATTAATGAAGGAAGCTATCCAAAAAGAAATGTCTTTTCATAGAGAAGGCATTTGTCCCCTCATTCGTTCCTCACTATCTGTAGATCAGGTGCTCTCAAAGAGATATGAAAAGAATGGCATTTCTTTCATGTTCTGAATTACTTTCTTTCTCCTTTCATAGGATTAAAAAGCTGTCTTGTTTTAAAACTTGGAAAGAATGTTCATTATCACTTTTCTTGCTTTGATACTGTATTATGAAGAGCATTTTGTCTTATTCTGAATATAAAATGTCAGAGAGTATGTATTACCTGTTACAAACAGTGGCCTGAAAATTTTAATTGGCCACTTCCTTTAAACTTTAGTCTAATGTAAGTGTATGTGTGCACATATGCATATAATTAGCAAAAGAGAAAATGTGAGAAATTATTAATTTTCAATGTGGTTTCTGTAAACAAATATGAAGTTGAAGAAATAGCTAGCCACTACTGCTGGGCAAAAATTTCATGTTTCTTCATTTACTGCCAAATGTTACATAATCCATTTATTAAATTATTAAGTTTTAAAGGCAATTTGTATATGCTACACTTAATTTTGAGAGAATTAAAAATGGAACTTGCAACATATTTAAAACAGGCATTTCCACAGAGCTTACTACCTTTATGATTAAAAATCTGGAGCTTTAAAAATCTACTCAAACTGGCTACAGTCTAAAATTATCTTAAGCTTTTAGCCAGCCAATTTAAGATATCAGCTGCTTTACTTTTTGAAATAACTTTTAAAATATCCAATATCATATATCCAATATTATGCTAAACTAGAGAAACAAAATGCCTTTTGTTTGTTGATCTATGGGAGTGGGGCAATCCCTGAACTTAAGATCCCAGGTTTTAGGCTTAACACCATCCCTAAGTCACTGTGTGACCTGGGGCAAGCCTCCAGTTTAGAGTATTCTCTCTTTAATACAAGAGGTTAGTTACATGAATAGATACTTCTCTCACCTGTCCTATGTTCAAAAAATACTAACCCAATTCTCAGAATGATGAGTATAAAGAAGTATCATGTGGAAAACCAAGTCTTGGTTGTCAGTTTTATCATCCCTTCTCTAGTATGATAAAAATCTTCTCAAGGAGTTACTATTGTAGGGCTTTAATGCTAAAACAAATCATACCTTTGGGAACCACAACTATATTTGATGTAATTTTGATTGTCAGTAAAATGTGGAAGTCTTTATATGCTGTATTGCAAAACTATCTACCCTACTATGAGAAGCCTTTATTTATAAAATCATGCTCAGAACTAAAGCTTATACTGACTTATGTGAAACAAAATCATCACAAAACACTAGGTGCTGCAAAATGTTTTTAATTAATCCCTTTGTCCTGAAAAACTGAGTTAATGACCAAGGATAAAGGTGTGAAAAATCAGTTCATGCTAAGCACAAATTCTTTCAGTCAAATACTAAACAGTAGAAGACAAAAAAAATTTTTTTTTTTCATTTGGAGTCTCACTCTGTCACCCAGGCTGGAGTGCAGTGGCATGCTCACAGCCACTGCAGCCTCAACCTGCTGGGCTCAGGCGATCCTTCCACCTCAGCCTTCCTAGTAGCTGAACTACAGGCACGTGCACCACATCCGGCTAATTTTTTCATTTATTGTAGAGACGAGGTCTCACCAAGTTGCCCAGGCTGGTCTTGAACCCCTAAGCTTAGGCAATCCTCTTGCCTCAGCCTCCCAAAGTGCTGGGATTACAGGCTTGAGCCATCGTGCCTGGCCTAAGGACAAACTGTAATAAGAACTTACCCATCCTCTCCTCTCCAAGCAGGCAAAAGTCTAAAGTATTAAACTGAACTTCAGAAGTGATCAGGATAAATGAGGGGCAAGAAAGAAATTCCCTCAGGACAAGATTCTAAGAGTTTCAGCACAATTTGGTAAAGTTTCCCCTTCAATTCTTCAATAGAATAAAAAAAGTGGACTCAGGCAATCTTCTCGCCTCCACCTCCCAAAGTGCTGGGATTACAGACATGATGACTCACACTCAGCTAAAAACATATTCTTTTTTTAAGATTTACGAGAATCTTTTTACTATCTGATTATGCTATCTAATATTTAGATAGTACAACTGAGTTCTAGAATTCACAACTTATGAGAGATTTTTTTCTTATTTATGGAACTACACTCAACTATGTGTTTTATTTCTAAATATGGTAGAACAGGAAAGTCAAATAAAAGGTTTAATCCTAAAACTAATTTTTGAATGAACAATGCTTACCCATGACATATGTAGCATTTTCTGGATAAACAATACATTTGAAAAATAAAATTTTAAAGCCTATAATCTTAATATTTCTCCCTTTTTCCTAACCTTTTCTCTAGTTATTCCCAGACTTCTCTGATCCTTTCCAATTTCTGCTTATCATTTGGTTTCTCTTTTTTTCAACTTATTAAAAAAGTTTTCTTCTTTTACATGTCAACAAAGCTGTCCCCATTCCATGTCTTCTTCCAATTCTCCTTTGCTTTTGTTTTCATCTCTTTTACTTAAAAGGAAAATCAGCAAGTAAGATTGGATTTTTAAACTCCAGTTTTCTACAGGTTCCTGTCTGCTTAATACATCCCCTAAAACAGTCTTTCCCAGGGTTTTAACAGCAGTCAAGACCTAGATTATAGGCACTCTTCAGGAGCCTGTGAACCTGGAGTGAATGCAAGTCAAAGATTAAAAATAAGAGCACTCTACATCTATACATAAAAGGCAGAAAACTGGAGGAGCAAAACACCTTGGATGATTTTTAAAGAACTGCACATGTGTTAATTACAATCCTCCAAGTCCATGGGGTTGGGGAGGAGGGGTTGGTAAAAAGAAAACTGATGCAGAAAAAGACTTTAAGTTAACTGAGAAAGTACACTTAACCCAATGACCTAGTTTCCAACAGAAAACCTGCTCATCTCTCTATGTTTTCACTCCAAGAGGCAAGTGAGCTGATTGTTAATTTAAGCAATTTCAAGTTCTAGCTGCATAAGTACTATTTGGTATTTGATGATTTTTAACTTTTTCAAAAACTCAAGCTCATTAGAAATTCAAATCAGATTTCACATTTGACACAGGTATCTTTTTAAAAAATATTTTTACTGTCAAATACAGCATTACTATTGTTTCTCATGTACTTCTAAAGCTGTGAAAGTTAGAGGGAAATTTCCACTTATTCCTCTAGATGTATCTGGCTCTAGCTGAAGTCATTAGATATAAATAAACTGGTTTTTTTTTCCAAGAGTTTTTGGCTAAATTGTAGTAACACTACAATTAATGGTTTGGTTGCTAGACAGAAATTTTGCATTGGTCAAGTGCTGGATTAGTCCAAACATGTTCCAGTGCCTAAGTGAAGAATTCTGGAGAGGCATACAGCACCTACACTTAACACAGATGTGGCTTTGCCCAGGCAATTTCATTACCACGAGTTGTGCCTCAATTAACCAGAACATCACAACACCCACGCATAAGATTATATTAAGAACGATACATGTCCTTATGTGTCACGGGCTATTAATAATACTACATAGATCAACTATGCTGATAGAGGAAATATGTGGAAGAATATTAGTGTTTTGTGAAGACCAGTTTTGAGAGCATCTACATTCTAAGCAAGGTATACTTTGGATACTTCAAAGTCATCTTTGAATTCTATTCATTTTGAGGTGAGTCTAGGACACCTTATCCCCATTTAAAAAATGTAGTTTTTGGCTGGGCATGGAGGTACAGTATATATATTTCGGATAAATAGTATTACTGCCTCTAAGGAACTTAAGGAACTCAGTGAGGAAATTCAGAAGCATTGGCCTCTTTGGTGATAGTTCCACAGAGTACTCAGTACAAAAGTTAAGACAACCTATCTTAAGCTGAGGAGAAAATCCAGTAGAGGGCTACAGGGAAAGATACTGCCAAAGAATAAACCCAAAATTTCAGCACAGCTAGAGGGCATGATTCAGGTCCCTGGAAGGGGTTCTTTCTGGAGACAGAATGCCCCCTTCTGCTCACTATGAAGCCACTGCTCAGATCTGTAACTACCAAAGGAAGAATTAAAATCTCCACGGGTTTCTTTCCCAAGCATTGGATAGTCACCTTTTATTTTCCTGAGGCCAGGGAAAGAATCCTGACAAAAAGATGCTATACTCAGTCTACAGTTATTTTCATCAGCCACTCTGCAGAATCATTAGGTGATAAGTTCACTGAATACTAACTGTACATGTTTCTAAAGGCAGGGAATCTGAGAGTGGTTAAATATGTGCAAAAGGCTATTTGCTGTATGCACATTCAGAGAATTTCTAATGAACAAGTCACTTCCCTGACTTCTAGAGCAGCGCTGTGCAAGAGAAATATAATCTGAGCCACAAATGTGATCCAAAGATGTATCATAATCTTACATTTTCTAGTAGACAGATTTTAAAAGGGGAAATTGATTTTAAAATTTTATTTCTGTTCAAAGCTAGAGATAAAAAATAATTACATTTTATTTAACTTAATAAATCCAAAATGTCAACATGCAATCAATATAAAAATTACTGAGGTAATTTACACTTGTTTTGTCATCTCAGTCTTTAAAAAAATCTCATTTCAGACTAGCCACATTTCAAGTGTTCAATAACCGCAAGTGGCGACCATATTGGACAGCGCAGTTCTAGAGTCACTGACACTTTAGCTAGTTTTAATCCCAATAAATTGCATGGAAGTGTTCTAAATTAAAAGGGAGGGAGAGATTTTGTGAATCTAAAAGAAACATAACAGAGTAGTATGAATTCTTGATAACTTTAGTCATAGAATTGGGCTACTTAACTTCATAATATAAAAAAGAATTCTAAGTTTGATTATAGTTGCTAAGTGGCTTTCTACGTTTTTCCTTGGCATTTCAACATTTTCCTGTAATTGTTCCTAAAAATCATGATGCTAAAAAGATGTGTTAACAGGAAATAAAGGGAATAGAGGAACTAAGTTAACACCAACACAAGGAAATAATCAAATAAATCCAGAATGTAGGACACACTGAGACAACTGGTGGTCTGGTCTTTCTCAAAAAAAAAAAAAAGAAAAGAAAAAAAGTGGGGGACTGGTCTAGATTAAGAAAGATTGTATAGACAAGACAGCCAAAAGCAATGCCAAAAGCAATGCATAAACTGGATTCTAGTGAATACTTGAGACAATTGGGCAAACCTGAATACGGGTTAACTATTAGATGATATTAGGGTCTTATTAATTTTCCTAGGTAGAATAGTATATTGTACTTAGGTAGGAAAAAGTCCTTATTCTTAGGAGAAGCACGTCAAGTATTTAGGAGTGAAGTGTCTTGATGTTTACAACTTATTTCCAAAGGTTCAACCAAGACAAAAAAAATCTATAAGGCTGGCTGTTGTGGCTCACACCTGTAATCCCAGCACTTTCAGAGGCAGAAGAGGCGAGAGATTGCCTGAACCCAGGGGTTCGAGATCAGCTTGGGCAACTTGGTGAGACCTTGTCTCTACAATAAATCAAAAAATTATCTGGGCTTGGTGGTACATGCCTGTAGTTCCAGCTACTTGGAAGGTTAAGGCAGGATCGCCTGAGGCCAACAGGTCAAGACGGCAGTGGCTGTGAACATGCCACTGCACTCTAGCCTGGGCAACAGAGTGAGAATCTGAATAAAAAACAAACAAACAACAACAAAAAAAACCCCACAACTATATAACAGCAAATATGGTAAATGTTAACAGTTCTTGAATCTAAGTGATAACTACATAGGCTATTCATTCAACTAGTTGTATGCTTGAACATCCTCACAAAAATGGGGAAGAGACAATTCTAGATGAAGACAAACACAATAACCAAATGTGCTGTGTGAAACTTGATTAAATCCTGGTTCATGAAAAACAGCTTAAAAAATATATTTTTGGAACAACTGAGAAAATCACAAAGTGAACTGGGTATCAAGGAGCAACTGTTAATTTCCTTAGGTGTGACAATGGTATTATGGTTATGTAGGGTATCATTCTTACCCTTGGGAGATGCTTGCTGAAATAGTTAGAATAGAAGTGTTATAATGCTACAACTTTCTTTGAAATGGTTTAGCAAAAAACAAAAATTATACAAAGGCTATACACCCTCTACCTAGCTAAGGCAAACAGCAAAATGTTAACAACTATTAACCTACATGATATGTTTATAAGTGATCATTCTTCTTTCAGCTTTTTTGTATGTTTAGAAGTCTCATAACAGAAAATTTTAAAAATCTTAAAGCTAAAAATAAGTGTATATCAACATTAATTTTTCTAAATTTCAGCAAATAGGAAAATAACCACAAATCAAAATTGCCTACACTTTTCTCCATGTAGATTCTAGTACTAAAAAAGGACCAGCATGGATGTAAAATGTCTTTATTTCTGTGCCCTCTCTGGGGCCATACATATATAATGGATGTTAAAATGGCCTTGTTTGAGACCTGCAGTGTGCTGAGTACAGAAAAAATAGATGGGCCCCATTTTCAAGGAGCTCAAAACAGTATGATGTAAAATGGTCCAAATTTTTATTTCCCAACCAAATTTTCCATTTTTGCTTGGAGTTTGGAGTTTCATTTCTACAGATGTCTCAAATCTGCCTAATTCAGTGTTTCTCAACATTTAGAAAGCCATAGATTCCTTTGATAAACATTAAATCTCACACACTACTAAGGCATGAATCACTGACTACCTTCCATTTATCTTACCAGTATTACTAAAATAAAACTGAGATTTATATATTACAAAAAAATTAAGTTTTCCTAAGAAATTAATTCCAGAAGGAAGCCTTTACAACATATTTATTCTGGTAACAGATAATTACTACCTCCTATACTGCAGATGCCAAAGGAATCCATCAGCAGTACAACTGATGTTTTCCACAATTTACAAAAGTACTTGATAATATTAACTTGCAACTATTGTCACTATTCTCTCCTCGAGTTGGTAATTGCAATATAAAAAGGCTCTGTAGCTCAGTACTTAAAAATCATTTACTGCTATCAGAAGGATCACTTGAACCAAGAGTTCGAGGTTGCAGTGAGCCATGATCATGCCACTGAACTCTAGACTGGGTAACAGAGTGAATCACTGTCTCAAAAAAATTGTTTTAATCATTTACTACTATTAATTATCTATCACATTGTCCCACAAAAGGAAGATTTTTATTTTGTATTTCACTAGTACTTCCATCTAGACTGAAGTTGTAGGAGTTTTGTTCTACTAGTGGTAAAGCATCTGCATTAATGTATAAAGCAAAACAGAATTCCCCAGGGAAAGAGAGCAATAAAAACAATAGTAAGGGGAAAAAGTCAAAATATCAGAGACATGATTTACACAGTTGATGTGGGGCTGATTATCACTTAACAAAAATAATTAAGACATATTCCTTATTTGCAATTATTTCAGCCATACCAAATACATTCTGAGAATAAAGATAGAATCCCATAAAATTGAGTTGTCTACTAAAAATATATTAATGACAATTCATAGCACTTCGGAGGAAAAAACCATGCCAGGCTGCTGAGTGTTCTTCCAAGGCGCAAATGTGTTTATTTTTCAAATGGCATAAACGACCCTTCTTTCCAGATATTATATTGTTATCACCAGGTCTGGTAACTAAATCAGAGGAACTATTTAACATGAAAGGTGTCGACCAAGATTTCAGTGTGCTTTCTAGAAAGAAGAAAAGATGCAATAAGTAAACAGAGCCCCAGAGGCAACCATGTGATTAGAAACCAATTAAGTTAAGCAATTACTAAAACTGCTCTCTCTCCTTCGGGCAAGAAAAGATCCCAAATGAGACTCTGATATAAAAATGAAAATGCTTACATGCAAAAAGGCCAAGGCTATTTTAGAGAAAGACTATTTTTAAGGGAGAACTATTTACATGATAAAATGTGCACAAGGATGTTTGATCAATGTAGATAGAGGATTTATAATCTAATGTTTAAATATGCCAAAATGATGTTTTCAGACATAGAACATACATGGTCAAATTTAGTTAGTATTCACAGTGAAACAGGGAAAAAACAGGTGGGAGTAGGAAAGAAAATCACCATTAGGGCCTACTGGTTTCAAGAGCTCTTTTGTGTCCTTACTACATTTTAGAGAAATAAGAAACTGTATTAATGTATATGATGCAGAACTCTTCTCAATACCAATTTCATCATGTATTACATAAATTAATTTTTAGAAAGAGAACTAACCTGATCCAGTTCAGAATTTAATTTGTGAAAAGAATGAAAAGCTAAAGCAAACACAGTATTTTACGTTAAATAATTATGTTTCAACTTTAAAAGTACCTTAAAAATAAAACTATTCTACTACCTACCTGGTTCATTTTTCACCCACAAAATGTATTTTAAAAAATCTAAATGCACAACAAATCAGGCTTATTATACATAAACTACTTTTATAAACTATCAATTATGTTTTTAGCTCCTAAGTCTGGGAATCTTATCTCTAAAGACATACTGTTTTAACTAAATGATGAGTCCTACCCATTGCTTTCAAATGCACTAACCTTCTCAAAAACACTGGATGGGGTCATCAAACAAAACCTGATGTTCTGAATGATGGTATCGGTATGTCTCCAGCATCTTCTATCATGCCGCAGCCAAGACTGCACAGCCTCCTACAGCTCTATCTCTGGGAACCTGCTCAGATGATCATTATCCAAATAAGACATGAGCTTCTCAAAGCTAAGATAGGTCAGAAAGTCAGGCCTGGACATGAGTGGCACAAAGTTGTCTAGCAAAAAGGCGTCCAACTTCTCCCTGACTCCCTCGATGCTGACACCGAAATCATCTAAGAGTCTCATAATTTCTGCACAGGCAGATTTTTGCTAAAAGAAAGGAACAGCAGATTTTTGCTAAAAGAAAGGAACAGCGAACTTGACCACTTCTATAAGTTGAACATGGCAACCTGAAGAATCTCATGAACAGTATTCGTACTTAGTTCTATAGTTCCATAGTACATAAATTGAAGGACGTGGCTAAAACCAGTAGCAGTTAGACCTTTCAAATGAATTTTGTCCTGATCTCGTTCCCTCATGTCTGCGGTAAACATATTTCTGAAGTAATCACTCCGGGTGGCCAAGAGTGCTTTGTGGGCCTGGAACTGATGATCTTCCATAACCAGAGTGACATCGAGTAGTAATCCCTGCTCATACAGTGCTCTGAATCCAGCAGAGACACTGGCATCATGAATGGAGGAACAGAATCCTTCCACGTCCCCTGCCATGAATCACCTCGGGGGTCCTGTCCAGCCTGTAGCGGACGGCAGTCTGCATCAGGAAGAAAGGGGCCGGCGGGCCGATCGGTGGGCGGCCGGGCGCCGGGACGGCACTCAGCAGGCTCCTCGAATGTCTACAAGGAGCCGCTCCCGGTGATTGAGACAGTGATTCACTCTGTCACCCAGTCTAGAGTTCAGTGGCATGATCATGGCTCCTGCGGCCCCCTCGGAACCAGTCCTTCCCCCTGGTCGAGCGCCAATACCGCCATCTTTCAGCCCAATGCCAACATGGTTTCTTTAACCTTAGGTCCTTAGTTGATAAAAGGGCATCTGTTTTAGTCTCCCAGATCACACTTCCATGCCATATATTTGCTTTTCAGCCTTGTCTTTTTCTTGTTGCATCTAATTAATTTATTAGCTTTGTGATTTGGAAAAATGTGAGTCAATCTGAAAAGAAAAGAAAATGGGAAAAAGTCAAAAGCAAAACCAAGAAAGCAGGACAAAGAGAAAGTCCAAAAAAGGTGACTTATCTTACTCTGCACATGTAGCCAAGACTATGAATTGAGCACACTTCAATAACGGTCACAGGATCCATATCTACTCACCCTTATTTGAGTCTTCTGATTTAAAAAAAAAAAATCTTCTGCTGGGTGCTGTGGCTCACACCTGTAATCCCAGCACTTTGGGATGTGGAGGTGAAAGGATTGTCTAATCGCAGAGATTCGAGACCAACCTGGGCAACTTGGCAAGACCTTGTCTCTACAATAAATCAAAGAGAGAGAGAGAGAGAGAGAGAGTTGGTTGCCTGAGCTCAGCAGGTTGAGGCTGCGATAGCCTTGAGTGTGCCACTGCACTCCAGCCTGGGCAACAGAGGGAGACTTTGACAAAAAAAAAAAAGATAAACTCTATCCTCATTTCAAGAGAAATGAAAACATATGTCTACACAAATGCTTATAGCAGCATTATCCACAATAACCCCAAAGTGGGAAAAAGCCAAATGTTCATGAACAGATATACTGAATAAATGTTAAAAATAATAAATATTTTAAAATTTAAAACTTACTGTTAAAATTCTGAATAAATTCTTCCAGAATTTTATACATAATTATACTTTTTTTTTTTTTTTTTTAGTTGGAGTCTCATTCTGTTGACCAGGATAGAGTGCAGTGGCATGTTCACAGTCACCACAGCCTTGAGCTGCTGGGCTCAGGTGATCCTT
>NW_007252969.1:820-2093 GCF_000164805.1 Carlito syrichta | reverse complement strand
GGTGCGTGCCACCAAGCCCAGTTAATTTTTTTATTTATTGCAGACACAGGGTCTCACCATGTTGCCCAGGCTGGTCTTGAACACCTGGGCTCAGGCAATCCTCTCACCTCCTCTCAAATTGCTGGGATTACAGGAGTGAGCCACTATGCCCAGCTTAGACTTTTATTTATAAAAATATCATGTTGAAGGCCTAGCATGATGGCTCAAGCCTGTAATCCCAGGACTTTGGGAGGCTGAGGCGAGAGGATTGCTGAACTCAGGGGTTCAAGATCAGCCTGGGCAACTTGGTGAGACCTAGTCTCTACAATAAATCAAAAAATAAACTGGGCATGATAGCACATGCCTATGGTTCCAACTACTTGGAAGGCTGAGTCAGAAGGATCGCCTGAGCCCAGCAGGTCGAGACTTCAGAGGCCGTGAGCGTGCCAGTGCACTCCAGCCTGGGCGCCAGAGTAAGACTCCAACTCAAAAAAAAAAAAAAAAAAAATCATATTGTAAATGCTATTTGAAAACCAGCTCCTGACTGGGCTCGATGGCTCAGCCTGTAATCCCAGTACTTTGGAAGGTGGAGACAAGTGGATTGTCTGAACTTGCGGGTTCAAGACCAGCCTGGGCAACTTGGCAAGACCTCATCTCTACAATACAGCAAAAATTAGCCAGGCGTGGTAGCATGCGGTTGTAATTTCGGCTACTTGGAAGACTGAGGCAGAAGGATTGCCAGAGCCTAGTGGGTTGACACTGGGGTGGCCATGAGCATGCCACTACACTCCAGCCTGGGCAACAGAGTGAGACTCCAACTCAAAAAACAAAAACAAAAGCATTATTTTGGTGTCTACTAAAAACTTTTTTTTCTTTCTTTTTTTGAGTTTGTTGTCCAGACTGGAGTGCAGTGGCACCATCATGGCTTAATGAAGCCTTGACCTTCTGGGCTCAGGTGAGCACCATAACAGAATTTAATGACATGGTCAGATGTATTAGTTTGATTGCTATCATTCCAAGAGAAAACAAAACAAATTATAAATATATATATAAATTTACCTGTACGTTTCCCTCTGTAATTTTATAATTTATTTTTTACATCCAATTCCATATTTATGTTTATGTGCTGAAATAGGAGTGGCTGTGGGGTGGAGGGGACTAGGTGAGACATTGTTACTATAATTCAAGCAAGAGGTGAAGAGACTCAGACCAGGTTGGGGAAGAGTTTAAGAAGAATAAACAAGCCGGTCTCGGTGGCTCAGCCTGTAATCCTGCGCCTTTGGGAGGCTGAGGT
>NW_007252969.1:0-800 GCF_000164805.1 Carlito syrichta | reverse complement strand
CAACTCAAAAAAAAAAAAAAAAAAAGAAGAATAACCAGCAATTCAGTGTATAAGGGTGGGTGACAGGACATGGAGATAAGTGAAGGCTTTGATATGGAAAGAGCTCAGTGGACTTCCAGGATGCAAACTCATATAATAATTGGTTTGGTGATGCCCCTCACTGACATGGGGAGACTGAAGGAAGACTACACTTGAGATAGATGTGGATATTTATTTATTTATTGAGTCGGAGTCTCACTCTGTCTCACAGAGTGCAGTTGCACGTTCACAGCCACTGCAGCCTCAACCTGCTGGTTCAGGTGATCCTTCTGCCTCAGCCTTCCAAGTAGCTGGAACTACAGGCGCATGCCACCACACCTGGCTAATTTTTTGATTTATTGTAGAGATGAGGTCTCACGAAGGTGCCCTGGCTGGTCTTGAACCCCTGAGCTCAGGCAATCGTCTCACCTCTTCCTCTAAATGCTGGGATTACAGGCGTGAGCCACCACGCCCAGCTAGGTATATGTGGATATTCTTTTGTAACACACAAGTGACCTGGGCTCCTAAACTTACTGCTTGTTTTTTAAACCAGAGGTAGATGTTGAATTTTATTTAATGTCTTTTTAATCTATGACCATATGATCTTAGGGTTTTTCCCTCTCTTCTGTCCGATAATTATATTAATAGGTTTTCTATTTCCAGAATAAGCTCTAAGATGAACAATGAACATTTTTCTTTTTTTCTTTTTGAGTTGGAGTCTCACTCTGTTGCCCAGACTGGAGTGCAGTGGCCGCTCCCGGCCACCGCAGCCTCAACCTGCT
>NW_007252968.1:526901-535848 GCF_000164805.1 Carlito syrichta | reverse complement strand
CGGATGGGATTAACAGTAGCAAATATCTGTCTGGGGATGGGGAAACACCTCTTATCAACAGGGTGCCTGAATGAAACGTAATTGTACACCTAACCCTTAACTGTACCCCACAAAACCATAATAAAAAATATAGATTAATAAAAAATTTTTAAAATAAATAAAAAATTGAATACTATCTCAGGTCACAGAAAGAAACTTGAAAGCCATCTCCAGGTTTCAGAAAGAATGGAAGAATGGGAGTTGCATTCTAGTAAAACAAGTTACAGGAGGGGCAAGGAAGAATGCATACATGGAAGAATGAGTGCATGGGAAAAACAGAGAATGACTTGCAAGTAGTTATCTTGGAAGCTGAAGGAACCTGAGAGACAGGTATTATTTTGTAAAATGGTGGGGCCAAGTCTGATTGCATTCTTCCTTCTTTCCCACAATAGATAATTTTAACAGGGAGAGAAAGCAGTTTGAGAGAGACCTTGAGGCAAAACGTCATATTTTGGGGTGAATTTCCCTGCACCCTTTCACTCCACCATTTGTTGTGGGGACTACTCTTACTCCACTGAATTGCCTTCACACTGTCGTCAAATATCAGATGACTACATTTATGTGAATCTATTACTAGATCCTCTTCCCTACTCCACTGATCTACCGATCTGTCTATCTCGATGCCAATACCACACTGTTTTGATTACTGTAACTTTATAATAAACAGAAATTGGGTACTATTAGTCTTTTGATTCTGTCCTTCTTTTATAAAGTTGCTTTGGCTTTTACATGTTGTTTGCATTTCCATATGAATTTAGAATGTCAATCTACCGAAAAGCTGTTTAGAATCTAATAGGATTTTGATTGAGGTTTGTAATAAAGAGTAGGACTCCATATTTGATTTGGACCCCTGACAGCTTTAAGTCCTCCCTCCCCTTTGCCCCATACCTAGGCAACCTGAAAAGAAAGCCCTCCGTCCCTTGGCACCTACAGAAATTTCAAGCAGGTTAAGCCCCAGCCCATGCATGGGCAGCAACACCCACCCCCAGCTCCACGCTCTAACAACAGTAAAAACTGAAAAGCCACCACTGCCACCCTCTCTCCTGTTTCACTCCAAAGCAAACCTCCTTGGGGATCCTTTGGCTACTTACTATGTCACCAATGTTAAAAGAAAAAACTTAAGATGAATTAAATTGAACAGAGTTTAATTGAGCAAAAATGATTCACGTATCAGGTAGCCTTATGAACCAGAGTAGGTTCTCTCTTCTTTCTAATCAGTCTGACTAGGGGTTTATCAATTATAATGTCTCAAAAGCCCAGCTCTTGGTTCTATTTATTTTCTCTGTTTTCCCATTTAATCGATTTCTTATTTTAGCCTACCCACTTCTTTATATTTGCACTTGGTCTTGAACAGCTGTTGGTTTTGCTGCCCAGCGTCTGTCCTCCTTCCTCTGATTCTCCTTCCAGGAATTCCCCACCCTCCTCTCTCTACATTTGTGTTGTTTGGCTGAAGCTTAGCATACACCTGGCTGTGGGGTACGTGAATGAACCTGGCCCAGTCGGTCAGATACATCCTTCCCCCACCTCCTCTTGGAACACAGTGTTAGCCTCAAAGGTGGGCACATGACCCAGGCAGGTCCTCAAGTTAGCCCTTGGATTCTTGATGGAGGTGAGCAGAAAACCATTGCTTTCTGGGGGGCTGCTAACCTGATGAGGATGTGAATGGGTTACTGGGGGTGGGGTAGTGGCTGTCCGAGAATGAAGCCGAAAAAGAAAAACATAGCACGAAAAGGTGGAGAAGAAAACAGAGCATGAGCATGTGTGTGTCATACTCGCATCAACTGTGAGGCCCTCATCTGTTTTGCTCCCTGCTGTGTGTCAAGAAGCTTCCTGTCCAGACCCAGGGCCTGAGCCCTGGTTCGAGGCAAGGCTGAAGTCAGCAGCCCCCAGACTTTCCCTACCATGAGCCATTCCATCTGACTCAGCCTCCTGCAGCTCAGAGGTCCTCACCCTACTCTCTGGCCACCACCGAGGTAAGCAAGGTTAAGTGAACCCCAGATCTCTCCCTCCTAGGCCCCTCAGCACTCTCCCCTTTCTAAAGAGCACCAAGCTGTCAATAACCTAGTTGGCACCATGAAGCTGAAACCTACAAAGGAGATCCAATGACCACCAGTTATTTCCCCACTGCAATGTCTGCTCATGGGCCCTGGGTGGGAGACAGCTGGGTTCAGGGTGGTGGCTGGCGTTTCTGTGAAAGAACAGAACTGCAGGGAAACATGGGCTTAGGGATAACTCAGGGACTAGACGTGCGTCTCCTGAGCCAGGAGACACTGCTGTAAAAGGATAAGCCCATTAACTCTGTGCATGTCCCCAACACCTTACAATGTACAATGAGTCCAGTGGGGAAGACTCAGTCTACACTGAAATCCCATCTGAATTCTGCCACTTACTAACTGTGACCTTGGCACTATACCCATGTTACAGAGGGAAGAGGATTTTCAAGATCGTGTGGCCTTCCCAAGATGTCCTGTGGGTTAGGAGAGTGGGGTCTGGAGCCAGGGCTCGCAGACTCCCAGGCTGGTGCTCCATCCACTGCATCCTGGGCTCTCAGAAGAAGGCTGACAGGGGACTGCCTGGCATCTCCCAGAAAAGCAGAGACCCCAAGGTCCCCCACATCCTGCCAGAGAGCTGGTTGCCTGATATGTATAGCCCCAGAATGCCAAGAGGTCCAGACACTCTGCAGAGACAGTGAGGGGAGGAGAGCTGGGTGCAGAGTAGCCAGAACGACATCCCTCACATTGCACTGCACACTGTGCTTTAACAAAACCACACCTTAATCTCCATCATTATAAAATGTATGCATGCATGAATGAATGAATTCAAATACATCATTTACATGGAGGAGATGGAGTTTCAGAGAAGTCCAGTGATTTACCCACAATCACACGGCCTGGGATGGCTCCAATCCAAGCCTCTGCCACTAAGGTCCCTGCTCCCCACCCCCACCCTAACCCACAGAGCATAGGGGAAGAGTTAGGAGAGGAAGAGGCCAGTGTGGGCTGGGGGCATCAGGGATGGCCTCCTGGAGGAGGGGGAGCCCAAGCCAGGCCCCAAAGGACACACTGGAGGGGTAGATCACCCAGGGATTAAGGCACAGTTTGCTGTTCCCAGATCCTGAGGCCTCTGGGTGTGGATTCTCCATGAGGAGGCTCAAGGTCTTCCTTGACCCCCTGGGACTCTCTCTCCAGAGCAGGGAAGCTGCATCCAGACCCTGGTGGGAGGTGGCTCCCAGGGAGGTATGGTAGGCAGGGCAGAACAGGGGCTCCAGGGAACATCCTGCTGACTAGGTCGGGGCCCAGGTGCCCTGAATGGGCGCAATGATGGCCACGTCCTTGCTGTCTGCTGAGGGAGCCACGGTTTCACAGATACCTCTGATGAGCCATTAGACCCCTCTTCCAGTGGGAAATTGGTCCGTTTCTGCTTCTGCAGCTGTGTTGACAGCCCATTTTCCTATAATGAGCTTGCAGAGGCCAAACAACACCAGGGTAGGAGAATCCACGTGGGCTCAGCTACTGAGGGGTGTTCCTGGTATGGGTGGGCCCTGAGGCTGGGCCCATCTGGGGAGCCAGAGCTGCGTGGGGGAGACTCATCAATTCTCTGCACAGATCAGCTTCCAGAGGTGGCCCCCAGAAGCTGAGTCAGCGATTCTTCTAAATTTCAAATCCCTCTCCCTCCTGCCCATCCTCCCGACCCTTGTTTTTTGTACAGACCCTAAGGTGGCCCTGGGTCACGGGGACCATTGAGACACATTCCAGCCCTTAGGGGAAGCTCATCTTGGAAGAGAAGTATACCAGCCAGGGGAGACCCTGCAGTGACCACATCCACTTACTTATTCAATGCTTTTGTTGAGCACCTACTATGGGACAGTCAGGATGTTAGAAGAATTAAGCAAAACCACCACAGTCCCTGCCCCATGAAGCTCACAGTGTAGAGTGGGAGACAGACATTACAGCAAGTCCCCTACCTACAAACCTTCAGGCTGCAAACCTCCAAAGATGCGAACGTGCGTTCAAATGTCCAATCACATAAGTTAGTTTATGTGTCTGACGTACATTGTCGTGTGCGTGCACCCTCTACAAGTGGTTGTGCTTTTGTGTACTTTACTGTACAGTACTTATAGAGTACAGTAGTATAGTATCTATATTTCAAGCCCAGGATGTCTGGAAGCAAGCATAACAATAGTGGTGATGTAGCTGGTACTATATAGCCAGTATGTGTATATGTGTTGGTTGGGCACCAGAAGGAAGAGGGGGAGGGGAGAACTAAGGGGCTTTGTTCAGAGGCATGAAGTGGAATTGGAGGCAGAATAGTAAACTGAAAATTAGTAGGCTGTGGGAGTGAGGACATCTATAAAGATTCAGTATTTAAAATGGTCACCCGGTGACCTATGACATTTTGCTTAATTAGGAACAAATGACTCTACAGCCTAAGCAGATCTGAGTGCTTTCTGGGGCAGAATATTTCCTGCATGACTGTTTCATGCTGAGCTGGACACGCCAGATGGCAGAAAGCAGGAGAACCCCAGCATCTCTACCCGGAACAAGCAGAGGCTCCTTGTGAGGCTGATGTGAGCATCCTTTGCTCCTCTCTAGCCCTGGGAACAGGACACAGAAGGGCCTCTTAGTCTCGCCTGCCTGGAAACTCGCTCATTCCCTCCCCTATTAGGGCTGGGGTCAGGTCCCACCCTCTTCTAAGAAGCCTCCTGGACTACCCCACCTGCCAGATGGGGACTCCCAGTGCTCAGTGTGGAGTCAGACCGAGTGGATTCTGAATTCTGGTCCCTCATGACTCAGAGAGTGTCCCAGGCCCATGGCCTGGAGGTGAGTCAGAAATGCAGAATGCCAGGTCCCACCCAGATCAGAATCCAAATCTGCACCTTAACAGGTTTCCCAGGCTTTTCATCTTCTGCTGTACCTGAGAGCTCCAGAAGGGCAGGGACCCTGACCATCTTGTTCATTACTGTGTCCCTTATGCCTAAAACAGTGCCTGGCACTAAGACAGGCTCAGGAGGTCTTGATGAATGAATCCAGAAATGAGTGGACTGAATGCACCTCCATGGCTTCATCGGCTGATATGAGCATCTTCACTGCACTGAGACCATGATGGGAGAGGACTTGGGATGATCTGACCTCGCATCTCCTCTGCCTCTAACGACTTGGACACTTGGAAGTCGGTGGACAGTCAGGCAGGACAAGAACTTTTAAGGACCAGTGCAGCTGTGGGAAGGGTGGCACCTCAGGGCACCAGACACAGGGAAAGCCTCACGCAGGGAGTGTGGAGTGTGGCAAAGCCAGCATGCCTCAGAGGGAACATTAAGCCCTCGGGTGGGTTGGCAGGGAGGTACTCAGTGCAAGGGCTTTGCAGGACCAGAAAATGAAGAAGCTTCAAGGGGCTGGCCACACGGGTGCCACGGAGATTCCTGTTCCAGCAGATGCTGAGGGGGCTTAGGTCACCCCTGCAGAGGAATGACAGTGGAGGAGAGCTGGCCTGTGAGGCGGGACTCACAGTGCTATGACTGACTGGCTGAGGGGTCCTGGAAGCCCTAAATGGCCCCGGGCCTCCAGTGACCCCCTCTGCAGACTGCAGGGTGTGTGAGTCAGGGATCTCCCGCGGGACAGAACCACTTGTATGTGTATATAAGAGAAGTTCTTTGTGAGGACGGGTTCACACGATGACAAGGTGAAGGCGAAGCAGACAGTCGACTGCACGCTGGGCCATGAGAGAGGCGGGTAGCTGGCTCCGCCCAGGTCCAAAAGCCTCAGCACAGCCCTTGGTGAGAGGCCAAAGGTGAGAGGCCGCCGGTGCAAGTTCCAGAGTCCAACAATCTGGAGGCTGATGTACAAGGGCAGGAGAAAAGGAAGCAAAGTGCCCCCCAGGAAAGGATGAACACGCTGGAGAAAGCCACTCACTGCCTTCGCCTGGTTTTTGTTTTTTGTTTTTTTTTTTTTGGCAGCTGGTTAGACGAGGCATTGCCAGCCCACATCACCGGCCTTTCTGTACTGACCCACGTGTCAATCTCCCCTGGAAACGCCCTCACCGACGCAGACATACTCAGAAACAAGGCTTCCCCAGCCGTCTAGACTGTCTAGGCCAGTGGTCCCCAACCCCCAGGACGTAGACCAGAGCTGTTAGGAACCCGGCCACAGAGCAAGAGGTGAGCGGCCGGAGTGGGCGGGTAGAGCTCCATGTTCTGTCAGATCAGCACGGCATTATTCTCCTAGGATCACAATTATTCTCCTATTGTGAACTGCGCATGGGAAGAATCTAGGTTGCCCGCTCCTTATGAGAATCTAATGTCCGATGATCCCCCCAACTCCTTCCGTGGAAAAACTGTCTTCCACAAAATCGGTCTCTGATTCCAAAAATGTTGGGGACCCATGGCCTAAACAGCCTGCGATCCAGTCTAGCTGATGCCTAATATTAACCATCACATAGGGTGAGCTTTGAGGATGTAAGACCCCCTGGAACTTGCCAGAACAGAAGCTCTCAGTTCCACACAGGTCCCTTCTCATCCTCTGAGAACTTCAAGCCTGAAAAAACTTTCTACCATCAACTCTTCCAACCACCCAGCCACACACCAGCCCATCATCCTGCTGTGTGTCTTCATAGCACTCGTGGCCATCTGAACTGGCCTCAATTGCTTTCTGTAATGGTCTTATGTCTGTCTTCCCATCAGCAGAGACCATGTCTGTCTTGTCCACAACTGTAACCCCAGGACTTCACCCAGAGCCTGGCACATAGTAGGTGGTCAATGAATGTGTGTTGAATGGAACAAAGAATCCCCTTTAGTGCCCAGACTGACCTCACCTC
This sequence comes from Carlito syrichta, assembly GCF_000164805.1. Taxonomy (NCBI): domain Eukaryota; kingdom Metazoa; phylum Chordata; class Mammalia; order Primates; family Tarsiidae; genus Carlito; species Carlito syrichta. The sequence continues at coordinate 528,999 of NW_007252968.1, read as the reverse complement.
CCGGGTCAGCCTCCTTTTCCTTGGATATAGCAGATGGATGTAAGCTGTAAGCTTCCACCACCCCTCGCCCCGCAGGGGCTGCATCTTGGCCACACCCATGTCCTCAGGGCCCAGAACAAGACTTGGTCACACAGTAGGTACTCAACAAACCTCTGTGGCATGAGTGGATATGAACGCATTTCTTTGCCTCTGAGCCCCATTTCCCATCCTGACCTTTCTGTGGAAGCCCCTCTTCTTTGGGTGGTAGCAGCCATGCTGAGAAAGTGCCTCTGGGAAGTCCAGGGCAGACTGTTCCCATTATGGGAGGACTGATTAAGAAGCATGGCCAGTGGTGCCCGACTTGAGACATGTGACCCTAGGCAAGTCACTCCTCTCTCTGCACTTCAGATTTCTCAACAAGGGTCAACTATCAGGTCTCCCTTACAGGGCTGCTGTGAGGACACATTAGGGCATTCCAGGCCCTGTGCTTAGAGAGCCTGGCGCATAGTAACTGCTCAGTGTCTGGGGCCTTTACCGCAAAAGCATGACCTCTCCCTTGTATCCAGTGCAGCCTCAGAAGTCGGTCCTCCTCCTTTGACAGAAGTGATTGCCACAAACTCTGCTCACAACCAAAGACTTCCTGACATCGGGGTGGGATGGGGGCTCCCCATAGCAGCCTCTCGGGAGCGAGAGTTGTACAGAGACCAGCCCCGTCCACCACCCTCCCACCCACTGCAAGGAAGCTGCGAGTCTCTGGGCTGGTGCTCTCTGGACTGGCACTCAGACAGCCATAGACATCCAAAACTGCCACCAAGCTGACTCTGTCCTCGGCCACATTCCTTGTGGTTGGCTTCCTGAGCACCCCAAGCCCCTGGACTTCAGGGAGTCTCCTTCTCCTCCAGGAGTTTGCTGTAAAGGTAGACTCACTCACCATGGTCGTGGAGAGCCCTGTATTGGTGGCAGCTTGGCCTGAGCTAGGGTCCTGAATTTGCCCTTTCTAGCCTCATGAACTTGTCTAAGTTCCCTTCTGATCTATTTTCTATACCCTGAGCTGTTTAAACTCTCTTGCCTCAGCCCTTGGTCATATTGCCCTCTGCCTGGAACACTCCTTGTCCTCACCAGGCTAACCTTATGCATCCTCATCCTCAGTCTCGCATTCCCTTGGGAAACCTCCCCTGCCATCACCTGCTTGGGTTCTGTCCTAGCCCCCTGTGTTTCCCACTCTTCATCAGGTCTCCCCTTCCAGGTTCCAGGTGCAGGCTCTGAGTGAATCTGGGTCACTGGAGCATTCCCCATGTCTAGAACAGTGTCAAGGGCACAGAGGTGCCCAATGGAATAGACCCAGGGAAGGGTGAGTGGCCCCTCTCCAGCGCATTGCATCTCTGTCCACCTCCTTACAGGTGGCTGTAAGGATGCTGAGAGGTTCCAAGTAAAGGACCCAACTGCAGGAGGCTGTCAGCAGAGGTTACTCTCACCCCTTTCTTCTCCACAGGAGAGGATGGTGCAAAAGAAATCAACTTGGAATTGAATGAATTGTGCCCAGCAGCAGAACCTGGAGATGGCACAAGCTGGTGTGTACATGACCCCAAGTAAACAAGGATCAGACAGCGATGCCAGGAGCCTGCGCTGGTGAGGATTGGAGCCCCTCACTCTGCAGGGACCCTGCCAGGGTGACAGAAAAGCTCAAAATGCCAGGCAGTGTGATGGCGTCCACAGCGGCAGCAGGTGCACAGTTCATAACGTGGCCTCTCAGACTCTCAATATTTATCCCAATAAACGTTATATCTGAGCTTTTTTTTCCCTTCTCACCTGCTATAAAATGCTCAGGGAGTCGTCAGTGCGAGATGAAGGGTTGACATGCAGGGAAAACTCATTTAAAGAATTCCATCAAGTTCCATCAGCTGCGCTGTCCTTTGAGCAGAGCCCAGCAGACCAGTGGCCCAGCAGAGCGGGGGTGGGGTGGGGCGGATGGAGGACTGCAGGAGAAGGATGGGGGCTGCAGGAGGAAGGTGGGGAGCTGCAGCAGGAGGACAAGGGGGATGGAGGCTGGAGGAGGGGGACAGAGGTCTAGAAGAGGGGGGTGGAGACTGGAGGAGGAGGGTGATGGGGTCTGGAGGGG